>NW_028290535.1:25000-37361 GCF_965113065.1 Corylus avellana
TTATCAGTTTAAACAAGATACGTCTTATTTGAAATTAATTGAATGAACAATTCATAAAAAAAAGAAATTTTTCTGTGGTATTTCATATATTCTATAGTTTCTTACCGTGTCAATTTCCAATTCTTGTTCATTGAGATTCATGTGCAATACGAATTAATATTTAAGAATAGATATTACCTCTCCCTTTCCCCTTTCAAACAAATGAAATGATTGAAGTTTTGCTATTTGGAATTGTCTTAGGTCTAATTCCTATTACTTTGGCTGGATTATTTGTAACTGCATATTTACAATACAGACGTGGCGATCAGTTGGACCTTTGATTAATTAATATCTCTTTTTTTGATTGACCTCCTATTTCATTGTAATTTTCGACCTAAGAATAACAAGAATGGAATCACGCTCTGTAGGATTTGAACCTACGACATCGGGTTTTGGAGACCCACGTTCTACCGAACTGAACTAAGAGCGCTTCATAAATATTTTGTAACCCTAATATATTTTTGCATGCATCTACTATTATATAGAATATCGTAAAATTAATATATAGAATATTGTAAAATGAAAGATTGATTATACCCAATTTTAATCGATTTCAATTAATCCCTCGTTACGGCTCATAAGATAAGTAATAGGTAGGGATGACAGGATTTGAACCCGTGACATTTTGTACCCAAAACAAACGCGCTACCAAGCTGCGCTACATCCCTTTCCATTGGTCGACAGTGTCATTGTAGAGAATACCTGTATTGTTTTCCACATCTTTATTTTCTCCATTCATATACAAAAATTATCTTGTCATTTCTTCTTTTTTATCTCATATCATAGAACATATATTTAATATTTCATTCTAATAAATAATTAATTATAATAAAAGGCTTATACACATACGTAACGTATAATTAAACCCGCTTAAAAAAATGAATAGAATATTTTTGGGGAATGCTGGGACAGAAAAAGGCGTATTTTTTTTTTAAGAAAAGGAATAGCTACTGAATCATTGTACATTTCAATTTGAATTAGGGATTCCGCATACAAATACAAGTGATCATTAACTACACCTACGTCTGATCATATATGTATTACAAATTACAATAAAGAAGGAGTATTTAAAATGCGAGATCTAAAAACATATCTCTCCGCGGCACCGGTAGTAAGTACTCTATGGTTCGGGTCTTTAGCGGGTCTATTGATAGAGATCAATCGTTTATTCCCGGATGCGTTGATATTTTCCCTTTTTTAATTCTAGTTCTAGTTATAGTTATTGATATGGGAAGGGGTGAAGAAAATTAGAGATATAATCAAATATCTGTGACTAATCCCTCCCCTTCCCTTCTTTTACTTTTCTAATTTTTAAAATTAGAATAAGTTCGAAAAGAGAAAGAATAAAAGTGGATTCAACTTCAGTAAAACTCGGAACTCGGGCCGGGACTCTAATTTAAATTTAATTAATAAGATAAGAGAATGAGAACGGAAATGGAAATTGATGGCCGGGTCAACAATATCATACAAAATACTTAAATGAAAAATGAAATACTATACTAGGATTATAAATCTAGTTAGAAATCATTGTATTACTTATTAATACTTTTTTATTACTATCTTGATTTCAACGAAATCTTTCAGAATTTGATTTCGAGTTAGCAACTTCTATTTTTTTTCGTTCCTTTCTTCTCTTTGGATCGGAAAATAGAATAGTTGGGTGAATCAAAAATCCAAAGGAGGTTCATGGCCAAGGGTAAAGATGTTCGAGTAACCGTTATTTTGGAATGTACCAATTGTACTCGAAATAGTGCTAATCGAAATGGTGCTAATAAGGAATCAATGAGTATTGGTATTTCCAGATATATTACTCAAAAGAATCGACATAATACGCCTAGTCGATTGGAATTGCTAAAATTCTGTCCCTTTTGTTACAAACATACAATTCATGGGGAGATAAAGAAATAAATCGAACCGATCCGATCGCTTGTATGTCACCCTTCCAAGGAAGATTAAAAATGACATATTATATATATATATATATATATTTAAAGATAAACAAAACAAAATCCCCCATTGAAATAGGATTTTCGGGATAAGGAAGAAACAAATCATGGATAAATCCAAGCGACTCTATTTTAAATCCAAGCGATCTTTTCGTAGGCGTTTGCCCCCGATTGGCTCGGGGGATCGAATTGATTATAGAAACATGAGTTTAATTAGTCGATTTATTAGTGAACAAGGAAAGATATTATCTAGACGGGTGAATAGATTAAACTTAAAACAACAACGATTAATTACTATTGCTATAAAGCAAGCTCGTATTTTATCTTTGTTACCTTTTCTTAATAATGAGAAACAATTTGAAAGGGGTGAGTCGACCACCAGAACTACTGGTCTTAGAATCAAAAAGAAATAGGCTTACTCTTCACTTGAATCAAAATTCCAATACGAATTCAAAGGCGGATTGATATTTTGTTCGAAAAATTCGCGAATCCATATTTTATTGTCGTATTATCATAAGAAAAAAAGAATAAATCTTTTTTTATTAAACGTGTTGTTTGTTCATTTTGACGACTTTATTATTATATTTTATCATACTAATTTCTATTCTACCTTCCCGGAGTTAATTCTCCAGTGAACTCCATTTTAAATTTAAAACATTCCGATGAATTCCTTCCAAATATACTTATTTTAGAATCTCATTGGAAATCATATAAAGGCAATTTCTATTTAATATAGCTATTTGCGCAAGTATTTTACGATTAAGAAGCAACTGCCTCTTGTACAGATTGTGTATTAATCTATTATAATTATAGTATATGCCTTTACCGCGAATTACTGCATTTATCCGAGTAATCCACAAACGACGAAAATCTCTCTTTTGCCTACCTCTATCCCGATAAGCCGAAAACAAAGCTCTTATTTTCTGTTGAGTAATAGTTCTAGTAAGTCTTGAATGAGCCCCTCGAAAGCTTGATGCAAATAAACGAATTTTTGTTCTACGTCTCCGAGCTATATATCCTCGTTTAATTCTGGTCATTGAATAAATGAAACTTCGATGAATAACTAATTGATTTCCTTTCTTTCAGTTATTCCTTTTCCCTTTCCTAGTTTATTAATAACAAAACGGATTCTTCCAATGTATAAACTAAAAACTCCAATGGCTTTTGCTACTATAACCTTCCCGACCACGATTTTTTCTTTTTTTCTGGGCATTTCACTGCGAAATAAGAAATTGTATTGATAGTGATACTAGATATTAAAAACTAGATATTAAAAAAAGCATATTAAATAAAAAAAGAAAAACAAAAAGTAGTAAATCTAAATGGATAAAAAAATCGTGGGTTCCATCGTTTCTATGGTTACTTTTTTAACGGCGAGGTCCCCTCTATACACCGGAGCCCCTTCTTTCATTTAATCAATGCTATTGTTAACTTGTACAGTTCACACTTTTTGGCTCTACCCATGAATTATCCAGTAATCAGTCTTTCACAATGAGATCTACCTATACAGTAACGATATTTAATTATGAAGATTAGCTGTGTAGCTGACCCTGTTAGTCCGTTGTTGCAAGAGTAAGGGCATAATCTTTCTGCCTTTTCATTTTAATAGTCTTTCCCCTGCTTAGTGGATAACCATTTGCTACCAATGGGAAATTCTTTTTCATCTTAAATTGAAAATTGAGACGGTTGGATTTATACCAATAGAAACCATAAAATTTGATACACAATAGAAGGATATCATAGATCCTTTTTAGATAGTGAATGGAGTTCTTCCATTTTATCCTATTTATTGGTACTGACCACTGATACTGGAAAAATTGGTTCTTTTCTTTTGTCCCAGTCCATGCTCTGAACGAGTCACACATACACCCTAGTACATGTTCCTCGTCGCTGAGGACATCCCCCAAGGGCGGGGGATTTCGTGACATTTCTGATTGGCTGTCTTGTCTTTCTAATAAGTTGTTTAATAGTTGGCATGTTGACTCGTATACATAATGAGTTGGTTTAGATCGATCCTAACCGGATGATTAGGCATTACTTCTATATTAATAGATATATTAAATATAAGAAGAGAAAATTGAAAATGGCATATTTGCGCGAAATCCCTGCTATTTTTTATTCTACCGCTATAACATCAACAATTCCATGAGCTTGGGCTTCTGTTGCTGACATAAAAACATCTCTTTCCATGTCTTCGGATACAACCCATAAGGGTTTGCCCGTTCTTTGTACATAAACCCTTGTGATGGTTTCGCGTAACTTCAACAGTTCTTCCGCTTCCAGGATAAATTCTCCCGTTTGTGCCTCATAAAAAGAACTAGCAGGCTGATGGATCATTACCCTGATTATATAACATAATAAATGGTTCTTCTATCTCGAAGATAAATCAAAGAGAAGAAATAAAATAAAGAATAATAATACGAAAAACAAGATAGAATTGAACAACCGTACAGGCATCTTTTTCGCATTGCATACGGCTCTACAATGGAATTCGCTTTTACCTCCCATCCAAGAAACAGAAAAAATAGGATCTATCAGACCAGACCCTGATTGGTAAATAATCCAATAACCATCCTTCCTTTTTTGGAGTAGTTAAAAAATACTATGATGGCTCCGTTGCTTTATATTTATATATTTTATTTATTTAGTCTTTTATTCAGCAATCCCAAAGTTTCTTTTTTTTTGTATTCTTTCATAACATAATTAGCCTTCTGGCGTGAAAACAAAAAAGTTTGTGACGCTGCAAGAGATTTCCGATAGATCAGATAAAATCGGAAATGCCCCTTATCTCATACTACTCTTTCAATATATAATCTAATAGTTTTTGAATTTTGAAAAAAAAAAAGATTTCTCATATCGAATTCAAAATGCCATGCTATTATTACTTAATAGTCATATTTCATATCGCGAAGGCATAGTCTTCTTTTTTCTCTCAAATACAAAACTCATTGGCGCCGAGCATGAGGGAATGCTAGACGTTTGGTAATTTCTCCTCCGACCAGAATAAAAGATCCCATTGAAGCGGCTAATCCCATGCATATTGTCTGTACATCTGGTCGTACAAATTGCATAGTATCATAAATAGCTACTCCGGGTATTACCCACCCTCCGGGAGAGTTCATAAACAAATACAGATCTTTGATATCATCCTCTATACTAAGATATACCATAAGACCAATAAGTTGATTCGAGATCTCGCTATCAACCTCTTGGCCTAAAAAAAGTAATCTTTCTCGATAAAGTCGGTTGATTAGGATAAAATTGTATCCTTAGGAACCGTACGCGCACCTTTTGATGCATACGGTTTACCAAAAATCGCGAAAAAAAAGAATCAATGTGTAGATTACAGCCCTCATCTTTTTTCATAGTGGGCTCCTTCTAACAAAGGGCTTTTTTCTTCTATTTTTCAAGAAAGATTAGTTTTGGTCTGTTTACTTTACCTATAAATAAAAAGAAATAGATAAAAGTAATCTACTAAACTTATCGAACGAACTTCTCATTGATTTATTGTTTCATCGAGATCGAATCCAAATCACGATGTCATTTTCTTGTTCCGGAATGGGCTTCTTCAATTTTTTTAGGTTTATGCTCTACTCCGAGTAAAGATCGGCCCGATTTTGATTTGCACATATAGGGCAAATGCCCCAATACCACGTGTTTTTGCTATGGCTTTTTTTTTTATTTATTTCATGTCTTCTGCCAAATATTCAATGTATTCGTTATATTACTCGATTGCTTAAACAGTTTGAGATCGCTCCTGTTTATAATATGATAAAAATAGATATATTACCAATTGGGTTTTTTCTAAACGGAGCCTGGATACTTCATTTTATTGGTCCAATTGAGCCAACTATAAATTATTCTAAACCATAAATTATTCTAATTGATAATATTAATCTGGATACCCCCTCCAAAAAACAAAATAAATATAATTGCACTTCACGCTCCAAATTTTTGATGATTCAATCAATCTTTTCTTGGGCGAAAGAGAGGATATCTCGATCGGGGAGAGAATGGGGAAATCCCATGTGACCCAATATATCTGACAAGTCGCACTATACGTCAACCCAAGATGCATCTTCCTCCCCGGGACTTCGAAAAGGTACTTTTGGAACACCAATAGGCATTAAATGAAAGAAAAAAAGAATTAAGTACTATATCTTACTTTGATGTGGAAGCGTAAAATGGGTTTATTGTCTTAATAAGATTAGCCTTTATCATAGTTTATCCAAAAATTGAATAAGTTCATAAAATAAAAAAAAAAAGAAGACAGAATGACTATGACTAAAGAAGAAAATTTTTAAGAATGGGTCTTTTGAATGATATGAACAAATATGTATGCTTTCACTCATAGAAAATGAAAGCGGGATCCCGCCCCCCTACCATTGCGTATTGGTACTTATCGGGTATAGAATAGATCTGCTTCTGTTTGTTCCTACAAACAGAACTCTTCCATTATTACTAATATAATAGAACAAATCTTAATCCTTTCCTCGAGATAATCTACTGAAAAGGGGAGGTCCATAGCATAGTTTTTTTCCAATGCAATAAAGTTACATAGTGTCTATTTTTCGTTGATAAAGGGGTATTTCCATGGGTTTGCCTTGGTATCGTGTTCATACCGTCGTATTGAATGATCCGGGTCGTTTGCTTTCTGTCCATATAATGCATACAGCTCTAGTTGCTGGTTGGGCCGGTTCGATGGCTCTATATGAATTAGCGGTTTTTGATCCCTCTGACCCTGTTCTTGATCCAATGTGGAGACAGGGTATGTTTGTTATACCTTTCATGACTCGTTTAGGAATAACCAATTCATGGGGGCGGTTGGAGTATCACAGGAGGGACTATAACGAATCCGGGTATTTGGAGTTACGAAGGTGTGGCCGGTGCACATATTGTGTTTTCTGGCTTGTGCTTTTTGGCAGCTATTTGGCATTGGGTGTATTGGGATCTAGAAATATTTTGTGATGAACGCACGGGAAAACCTTCTTTGGATTTACCTAAGATTTTTGGAATTCATTTATTTCTTTCAGGACTGGCTTGTTTTGGGTTTGGCGCATTTCATGTAACGGGGTTGTATGGTCCTGGAATATGGGTGTCCGATCCTTATGGACTAACCGGAAGGGTACAATCTGTAAATCCAGCGTGGGGTGTGGAAGGTTTTGATCCTTTTGTTCCGGGAGGAATAGCCTCTCATCATATTGCAGCAGGGACATTGGGCATATTAGCAGGTCTATTCCATCTTAGTGTCCGCCCGCCCCAACGTCTATACAAAGGATTACGTATGGGAAATATTGAAACCGTCCTTTCCAGTAGTATCGCTGCTGTTTTTTTTGCCGCTTTTGTTGTTGCTGGAACTATGTGGTATGGTTCAGCAACTACCCCGATTGAATTATTTGGTCCCACCCGGTATCAATGGGATCAGGGATACTTCCAGCAAGAAATATATCGAAGAGTTGGTGCTGGGCTAGCCGAAAATCAAAGTTTATCAGAAGCTTGGTCTAAAATTCCTGAAAAATTAGCTTTTTATGATTACATCGGCAATAATCCGGCAAAGGGGGGATTATTCAGAGCGGGCTCAATGGACAAGGGGGATGGAATAGCTGTTGGTTGGTTAGGACACCCTATCTTTAGAGATAAAGAAGGGCGTGAACTTTTTGTACGTCGTATGCCTACTTTTTTTGAAACATTTCCGGTTGTTTTGGTAGACGGAGATGGAATTGTTAGAGCCGATGTTCCTTTTAGAAGGGCAGAATCGAAGTATAGTGTCGAACAAGTAGGTGTAACTGTGGAGTTCTATGGCGGCGAACTGAATGGAGTCAGTTATAGTGATCCTGCTACTGTGAAAAAATATGCTAGACGTGCTCAATTGGGAGAAATTTTTGAATTAGATCGCGCTACTTTGAAATCCGATGGTGTTTTTCGTAGCAGTCCAAGGGGTTGGTTTACTTTTGGACATGCTTCGTTTGCTCTGCTCTTCTTCTTCGGACACATTTGGCATGGTGCTAGAACCTTGTTCAGAGATGTTTTTGCCGGTATTGACCCCGGATTTGGATGCTCAAGTAGAATTTGGAGCATTCCAAAAACTTGGGGATCCGACTACAAAAAGACAAGCAGTCTGATACAAGATTGATTTCTTACTTCTCACCTTTATCTTTGTGATTTAACATAATTTAACATAAATAGGGTATCGGATAAATCTTGATTTGAATTGCTGCCTTTTCTTTGACTATTTCTCTTTAGTTATCCGGGAGACGATCCAAAATAAACAGGTATGGAAGCTATAATTGTAAACCGCAATCGAATCTATGGAAGCATTGGTTTATACATTCCTCTTAGTCTCGACTTTAGGAATAATCTTTTTCGCTATCTTTTTTCGGGAACCGCCTAAAGTTCCAACTAAAAAGATGAAATGATTTTTTATTATCTCATTTATTATCTCAATTGAAGTAATGAGCCTCCCAATATTGGGAGGCTCATTACTTCAACTAGTCTCCGTGTTCCTCGAATGGATCTCGTAGTTGTTGAGAGGGTTGCCCAAAAGCAGTATATAAGGCGTACCCAGTAAAACTTACAAGTAAACCAGATATAGAGATGGCAACTAAGGTTGCTGTTTCCATTATTATATAGTTTTAATATAATTTTAAGACCACAACGGATCTATGATAAGATCATTTATTTACAATATAATGGTATACAAAGTCAACGGCTCTCAATGAATACAAAATAGGATTTATGGCTACACAAACCGTTGAGGATAGTTCGAGATCTGGTCCAAGACGAACTATTATAGGGGATTTATTGAAACCATTGAATTCGGAATATGGTAAAGTAGCTCCCGGTTGGGGAACTACTCCTTTGATGGGTATCGCAATGGCTCTATTTGCGATATTCCTATCTATTATTTTGGAGATTTATAATTCTTCCATTTTACTGGACGGAATTTCAATGAATTAGATTCACAAGAACTACTAAATAGCTTTTCAATACAAAACAAAGTGAAGCATTTAGATCGTTTTTAGTCCATTCTATTTTTTGGTAGTTCGACCGTGGAATTTCTTTGTTTCTGTATTTCCGGAATATGAGTGTGTGACTTGTTATAATTGATCCTATGGATACTACAGAAATCGGCTCTGTCATCTTGATACAGATGGTTTTACCTCGTCGGATATTCATTCTAGTATCCGGAACGCGCGGAATATATGAAATAGATTACAAACTATTATAACTATGATTCATATTTAATATTCAGACCTCGTGTGCCGGACTCCAAAAAAGAATTAACCAAAAAGAGTTAAAAAAGGAGGGTTAGAAGTTAAAAATCGAAAGGTTTTTATTCTTTTTCCCGTTTATGCTTTTCTTTTTTTAATTAAAGGACAAACCTTTCTTTGGATTTTTATTCATTATATCTATTCATTGAATAAGTGATGATCCACCGATTCTTACTCAGGGAATTTTTGGACTTAGTTTGAGGGTTTTATTGAATCATCGTGGTTGTAGTATGAATCTGAGGTTTTAATCGATTCATAGGGTCTTAACAAGAGAATTCCTATCAATAATAAAGAAAACAGAAGTAAAGCCGCATTACACACAAATAAAAATAGGTAAATAGAAGATTCAAGAGGCCTGTAACGATCAACATAAAGACGAATGAGCCAACTTGATATTTTGGCATTATAACCACAAAGAAGAGCTTTCAGATTTTTATTCTTTCGTATCTTCAGAGAAAGATTGAATCATAGGATTAAAGAAGTTTCAAACTTTCTATTACACATATCCGTTATAGCCAGTATTTGGGTGTTTCTGTTTGAGCCGTACGAGATGAAATTCTCATATACGGTTCTCGGAGGGGGAATTCCTTGAGTTTACCTATCTCAATAAAGTCTATGATTGGTTTGAAGAACGTCTTGAGATTCAGGCGATTGCAGATGATATAACTAGTAAATACGTTCCTCCGCATGTCAATATTTTTTATTGTTTAGGCGGAATTACGCTTACTTGTTTTTTAGTACAAGTAGCTACGGGATTTGCTATGACTTTTTACTATCGCCCGACCGTTACTGAGGCTTTTGCTTCTGTTCAATATATAATGACAGAAGCGAACTTTGGTTGGTTAATCCGATCAGTTCATCGATGGTCGGCAAGTATGATGGTCCTAATGATGATCTTGCACGTATTTCGCGTGTATCTCACCGGCGGTTTTAAAAAACCTCGTGAATTGACTTGGGTTACAGGTGTGGTTCTGGCTGTATTGACCGCATCTTTTGGTGTGACTGGTTATTCCTTGCCTCGGGATCAAATTGGTTATTGGGCAGTAAAAATTGTAACGGGCGTACCGGAAGCTATTCCTGTAATAGGATCGCCTTTGGTAGAGTTATTACGCGGAAGTGCTAGTGTAGGACAATCCACTCTGACTCGTTTTTATAGTTTACACACTTTTGTATTACCTCTGCTTACTGCCGTATTTATGTTAATGCACTTCCCAATGATACGTAAACAAGGCATTCTGGTCCTTTATAGAGAATAAAGAAGATAATATAGATCATAGATATTTGTAATCAGTCATTTATCACTTCACTCAGGGTAGGAACAATAGGATTTCATTGCTATAAATATGGATTATTGAAAGAATAAAACATGTATTTGGATATTTCCCTTCAACCCCACAAAATTGTATTATTTATTTGACATTAATGGTTGAAGTGAATTCTCCGAAGAGAAAATGGATTATGGGAGTGTGTGATTTGAACTATTGATTAGTCCGTGCAGATATATTTCTTATCTGCCACATTTGTTTGAATTCACAACTAAATAAATGTGTCTTTGTTCCAACCACCGCGTAAGCCCCATACAGAGGATAGGCTGGTTCACTTGAAGAGAATCTTTTCTATGATCATACTTGATCATGTTGTGCGTGAACAGGCTCCGTAAGATCCAGTAGAATAAGTGATGTGGTATAATACAGATTCTGTTTTATCTATTTCACTTACTTAATAGTATGAAAATGCATTCATTTCTTTTGCATTGACTCGATTTATGATATATGTACTATCGGAGTGAAACAAGGGATCTAAAGAAGAACAGAGGCTAGACTCTATTAGTAACAAGTAAATTCTTTGTATGTAAAAAGTCTCGATATTTTTTATTTTTGGGGAATAAAATAAAATCGCAAGGTCTGAGACGACCCAGAAAGCACTTGATCATGGTCAACTTTGTAAGCCTACTTGGGTATTGAGCATTTACCTGTAAGAACTGAATTACTTGCATTCGTTTGACTTGTGCTCGAGCCGGATGATGAAAAATTATCATGTCCGGTTCCCTCGGGGGATGGATCCATAAAAATTCACCTATCCCAATAACAAAAAAACCTGACTTGAACGATCCTGTATTAAGAGCTAAATTGGCTAAAGGTATGGGTCATAATTATTATGGAGAACCCGCATGGCCCAACGATCTTTTATATATTTTCCAGTAGTAATTCTAGGCACTATTGCATGTAACGTAGGCTTAGCGGTTCTAGAACCATCAATGATTGGTGAACCTGCGGATCCATTTGCAACTCCTTTGGAAATATTGCCTGAATGGTATTTCTTTCCCGTATTTCAAATACTTCGTACAGTGCCCAATAAGTTATTGGGTGTTCTTTTAATGGTTTCAGTACCCGCGGGATTATTAACCGTACCTTTTTTGGAGAATGTTAATAAATTCCAAAATCCATTTCGTCGTCCAGTAGCGACAACTGTCTTTTTGATTGGTACCGCAGCAGCCCTTTGGTTGGGTATTGGAGCAACATTACCTATTGATAAATCCTTAACTTTAGGTCTTTTTTAAATGGATTCAATTGTGAAATAATTATGAAATAAAATATCACGACATATGTATCTAGGGAATAGTCGCTTCAAAGTGAATTCTCCCTAGATACATCTATTCAATTTCATTTTGGATTTATTCTGAGTATATGGATTGTTCTAAAGATTCAAAACCCATTGGATTTCAAATTTATACCAAATGATTTTCTATTTCTAGAATGTCCAATATATGTTTTATGTCTTCTATGCGAAAATGTTTCATTTTCATAAAGTCGTCTTGACTTTTATTTAAAAGGTCCAATAGGGTATGTATATTGGACCTTTTGAGGCAATTATAAATCCTAGGAGGCAATTCTGATTGGTCTATAAAAATAGATTTCAATGCTATTTCTTTTTGATTTTTCTTTAGTTTAGTCAATCTATCATGAAAAGTAAAAAGGGGTAAAGGAACTTTGTGTTGATTGTTTTCTAAATGTAATTTATCTTCTTCCGCATGTAAAAAAGGAATAAATAACTCAATCAAATTCCGTGAGGCTTCATGAAGTGCTTCTTTAGGAGTTAAACTTC
>NW_028290536.1:10000-12500 GCF_965113065.1 Corylus avellana
ATCAAAGAATGACTCTGGTTATCAAATGATTGAACAACCGGGAGCAATTTACTTACGATACTTAGTTTACATTCATAAAAAGTATCTAATGAATTATGAGTTCAATACATCCTGTTTAGCAGAAAGACGGATATTCCTTGCTCATTATCAGACAATCACTTATTCACAAACCTCGTGTGGGGCTAATAGTTTTAATTTCCCATCTCATGGAAAACCCTTTTCGCTCCGCTTAGCCCTATCCCCCTCTAGGGGTATTTTAGTGATAGGTTCTATAGGAACTGGACGATCCTATTTGGTCAAATACCTAGCGGAAAACTCCTATGTTCCTTTCATTACAGTATTTCTGAACAAGTTCCTGGATAACAAGCCTGAGGGTTTTCTTATTGAGGATAGTGACGATATTGATGATAGTGACGATATTGACCGTGACCTTGATACGGAGCTGGAGCTCCTAACTATGACGAATGCGCTAACTATGGATATGATGCCGGAAATAGACCGATTTTATATCACCCTTCAATTCGAATTAGCAAAAGCAATGTCTCCTTGCATAATATGGATTCCAAACATTCATGATCTAGATGTGAATGAGTCGAATTACTTATCCCTCGGTCTATTAGTGAACTATCTCTCCAGGGATTGTGAAAGACGTTCCACTAGAAATATTCTTGTTATTGCTTCGACTCATCTTCCCCAAAAAGTAGATCCCGCTCTAATAGCTCCGAATAAATTAAATACATGCATTAAGATACGAAGGCTTCTTATTCCACAACAACGAAAGCACTTTTTCACTCTTTCATATACTAGGGGATTTCACTTGGAAAAGAAAATGTTCCATACTAATGGATTCGGGTCCATAACCATGGGTTCCAATGTACGAGATCTTGTAGCACTTACCAATGAGGCCCTATCGATTAGTATTACACAGAATAAATTAATTATAGACACTGATATAATTAGATCTGCTCTTCATAGACAAACTTGGGATTTGCGATCCCAGGTAAGATCGGTTCATGATCATGGGATCCTTTTCTATCAGATAGGAAGGGCTGTTGCACAAAATGTACTTCTAAGTAATTGCTCCATAGATCCTATATCTATCTATATGAAGAAGAAATCATGTAACGAAGGGGATTCTTATTTGTACAAATGGTACTTCGAACTTGGAACGAGCATGAAGAAATTAACGATACTTCTTTATCTTTTGAGTTGTTCTGCCGGATCGGTCGCTCAAGACCTTTGGTCTCTACCCGGACCCGATGAAAAAAATGGGATCACTTCTTATGGACTCGTTGAGAATGATTCTGATCTAGTTCATGGCCTATTAGAAGTAGAAGGCACCCTGGTGGGATCCTCACGGACAGAAAAAGATTGCAGTCAGTTTGATAATGATCGAGTGACATTGCTTCTTCGGCCCGAACCAAGGAATCCCTTAGATATGATGCAAAATGGATCTTGTTCTATCGTTGATCAGAGATTTCTCTATGAACAATACGAATCGGAGTTTGAAGAAGGGGAACGAGAAGGAGTCCTCGACCCGCAACAGATAGAGGAGGATTTATTCAATCACATAGTTTGGGCTCCTAGAATATGGCGCCCTTGGGGCTTTCTATTTGATTGTATCGAAAGGCCCAATGAATTGGGATTTCCCTATTGGGCTAGGTCATTTCGGGGCAAGCGGATCATTTATGATGAAGAGGATGAGCTTCAAGAGAATGATTCGGAGTTCTTGCAGAGTAGAACCGTGCAGTACCAGACAAAAGACAGATCTTCCAAAGAACAAGGCTTTTTTCTAATAAGCCAATTCATTTGGGACCCTGCAGATCCACTTTTTTTCCTATTCAAAGATCAGCCCTTTGTCTCTGTGTTTTCACATCGAGAATTCTTTGCAGATGAAGAGATGCCAAAGGGGCTTCTTACTTCCCAAACAGATCTTCCTACATCTATATATAAACGCTGGTTTATCAAGAATACGCAAGAAAAGCACTTCGAATTGTTGATTTATCGCCAGAGATGGCTTAGAACCAATAGTTCATTATCTAATGGATTTTTCCGTTTTAATACTCCATCCGAGAGTTATCAGTATTTATCAAATCTGTTCCTATCTAACGGAACGCTATTGGATCAAATGACAAAGACATTGTTGAAAAAAAGATGGCTTTTCCCGGATGAAACAAAAATTGGATTCATGTAACAAGAGAAAGGTTTCCCATTCCTTAGCCGGAAAGATATGTGGCCATGAAATAGGGATTAAGCGGAACAGAATTGACTGGGTGGTAGAGTCGTGGAAACACCGCTTTCTTCCATATTTTGGACCTTAGCTCCGTGGAACAATATACTACTGCTGAAACACGGAAGAATTGAAATCTTAGATCAAAACATTATGTATGGATGATATGAACTGCCTAAACAAGAATTCTTGAACAGCGAACAACCAGAGCTATTACTCACTACATCAAAAAATTTCCATTAATGAAAGATGTAAATCCATTGGAAAATA
>NW_028290536.1:30000-37121 GCF_965113065.1 Corylus avellana
TAGAAAATGACAAAAATGGGCCAACGAATCATCAAATTCGTTCAAGAAAAGCCAAACGTGTCGTGATTTTTACTGATATTCCGGAGAATACCGATCCTTATACTAATAACAAAGAGACTAATAATTCTGATCAAGCTGAAGAGTTGGCTTTGATACGTTATTCACAACAATCGGATTTCGTCGAGATATAATAAAGGGCTCCGTGCGAGCTCAAGACGTAAAACGATTATTTGGGAACTGTTTCAAGCAAATGTGCATTCCCCTCTTTTTTGGATAGACTAGACAAACCCCTTTTTTTTATTTTGATATTCCCGAGCTGATGAAATCATTTTTTAAATTGGATTTGGAAAAAGAAGGAATTAAAAATTTCGGATTATACAAAGGAAAAGACAAAAGAAAGTGAGAAAAAAGAGGAGGACAAAACGAAAAATACAAAAGAGAGAAAAAAATTCGTATAGAAATAGCAGAAGCTTGGGATAGCTTTTTTCTTTGCTCAAGTAATAAGAGGTTTTTATTAGTAATCCAATCAATTTTAGAAAATATATTCTATTACCTTCATTAATAATAGCTAAAAATATTGTTCGTATATTATTATTTCAATTTCCCGAATGGTCCGAGGATTTAAAGGATTTGAATAAAGAAATCCATGTTAAATGCACCTATAATGGCGTTCAATTATCCAGAAAAAGATTTCCGAAAAACTGGTTAACAGACGGTATTCAGATAAAGATACTATTTCCTTTTCGTCTGAAACCTTGGCACAGATCTAAGTTACGATCCCCTCATAAAGATCCAATTAAAAAGAAAGGGAAAGGACAAAAAAATGATTTTTGTTTTTAACAGTTTTGGGAATGGAAGCTGAACTGCCTTGTGGTTCTCCCCGAAAACAACTTTCCTTTTTTGAACCCATTTTAAAGAATTCGAAAAAAGAAATTCAAATTAAAAAAAAATGTTTTTTAGTTCTAAGAGTTTTAAAAGAAAGAACAAAATTTTTTATAAATGCTACATTTATAAATGTAGCAAAAGCAAAAGAAACAAAAAAATGGGTCCTCAAAAGCATTATATTTCTAAAAAAAAATAATAAAAGAATTTTCAAAAAGAAACCAAATTATATTATTTGGATTGAAAAAACTAGGAATATACGAATTGAGTGAAACTAAAAAGAAAAAGATTCGATAATACATAATAAAATTATTCCCGAATCGTCTATTGAAATTCGATCTATGGATTGGGCAACTTACTCATTGACAGAAAAAAGGATTAAAAATCTAACTAATAGAACAAATACAATCATAAATCAAATAGAAAAAATGAAAAAAAGACAAGAAAAGGGAGTTTATAACTCGAGAGATAAATCTTAACCCTAACAAAATAAGTTATGAAGATAAAAGATTAGAATCACCAAAAAATATTTGGCGGATATTAAAAAGAAAAAATATTCGATTACTTCGTAAATCCCATCATTTTTTAAAATTTTTTATTGAAAAGATATCTATGTATATCTTTCTGCGTATCATTAATACCCCTAGAATCAATGCACAGCTTTTTATTGAATTAACAAAAAAAATTATTACTAAATACATTTACAATAATGAAGCAAATCGAGAAAGAATTGATAAAACAAATCAAAGTATAATTAACTTTATTTCAACTATAAAAAGGTCACCTTGTATTAATAAGAATTCACATATTTTTTGGACTTATCTTACTTGTCACAAGCATATGTATTCTACAAATTATCACAAACCCAAGTCAGTAACTTATATAAGTTAAGATCTGTCTTTAAATATTACAGAACATATTTTTTCTTAAGAATGAAATAAAAGAGTATTTTGTTGGAACGCAAGAAATATTTGATTCCGAATTAAGACAACATAAGAACCTTCGAAATTCTGTAATTAATGAATGGAAAAACTGGCTAAAGGATCATTATCAATATCAATATGATTTATCTCAGATTAGATGGTCACGATTAGTACCGCAAAAATGGCGAAATAGAGTCAATCAATATCAATGCCGTACGGCTAAAAATAAAGATTTAAACAAATGTGATTCATATGAAAAAACCGATTAATTCATTATGAAAAACAAAATGATTTTGAAATAGATTTATTACTAAATCAAAAAGAAAATTTAAAAAAACAATATAGATATGATCTTTTTTCATATAAATCGATTAATTATGAGGATAAGAAAGACTCATATATTTATGGATTGCCATTACAAGTAAATAATAACAAGAGATTTCTTATACTTACAATACGCCTAAACACAAACTATTTGATATGCTGGAAGGTATCCTTATCAATAATTATCTAGGAGAAGATGATAGTATAGATAGAAAAAAAGATATGGATCGAAAATATTTTGATTGGAAAATTCTCAATTTTTGTCTTAGAAAGAAGACCGATATTGGGGCCTGGGTCGATATTGATACTGTCACCAACAGAAATAAAAATACTAAGACTAAGACTGGGGTTAATAATTATCAAATAATCGATAAAATTGATAAGAAAAAGAAAGGTCTTTTTTATTTCACGATTCATCAAGATCAAAAAATTAACCCATTCAATCAAAAAAAACCTCTTGTGGATTGGATGGGAATGAATGAAGAAATACTAGGTCGTCCCATATCGAATCTAGAACTTTGGTTATTCCCAGAATTTGTGATACTTTATAATACATATAAGATTAAACCGTGGGTCATACCAATCAAATTACTTCTTTTCAATTTAATGTAAATAAAAATGTTAAGAAACATAAAAGTATCACTGGAAAGAAAAAAAAGCGATATTTTTATATTATCGAATGAAAAAAAGACTTTTGAATTAGAAAATAAAAATCAAGGAGAAAAAGAATTAGCGGACCAAGCAGATCTTGAATCAGCTCTCTCAAACCAAGAAAAAAAAAGAAAAAGATGTTGAAGAAGATTATACGGGATCAGACATGAAAAAACGTAGAAACAAAAGCAATACAGGAATAAAATAGAAGCAGAGCTTGAGCTCTTACTAAAAAGGTATTTTAATTTTCAATTGAGATGGAATGATTATTTTAAATCAAAGAATCATCAATAACATCAAAGTATATTGTCTCCTGCTTAGAATGACAAATCCAAGAGAAATTGTTATATCCGCTATTCAAAGGGACGAAATTAATCTGGATATTATGACAGTCCATAAGGATTTACCTCTTACAGAAGTGATGAAAAGGGGAATATTGATTATCGAACCAGTTCGTCTGTCTGTAAAAAATGATGGAAAATTTATTATATATCAAACCATAGGTATTTCATTGGTTCATAAGAGTAAGCATCAAATTAATCAAAGATACCTAGTTGATAAAAATAAGAAGAATTTTTATGAATCCATTGCAATACATCAAAAAATGAATGGAAATAGAGACAAAAATCATTATGATTTGCTTGTTCTTGAAAATATTTTATCCCCGAGGCATCGTAGAGAATTGAGAATTCTAATTTTTTTCAATTCTAGGAATAGAAACAATATCCATAGAAATACAGTATTTTGCAATGGATGCAATGGAAATAAGGTAACAAATTTCGATCAAGTTTTGTTGAATAAAAGAAAAAATCTTGATAGAGGTAAAAATAAACTAATTAAATTAAAGTTCTTTCTTTGGCCCAATTATCGATTAGAAGATTTAGCTTGTATGAATCGCTATTGGTTTGATACCAATAATGGCAGTCGTTTCAGTATGACAAGGATTCGTATGTATCCGCGATTGAAAAGTCATTATATTAATTCGATCTAAAATGAATCAACAAAATCTTCTGATTTTTTTTAAGTCTAAATTATTGTTTATTTTTTTTTGTGAGTACAGAAATAGACTATACTTTTGTATAGGATATCCTATCCGAATCCAATTTTAAATGGGATTGATTATTGAGTAATAAATTAAGTAATTTTATTTGACAAAATTAAGAATTCTTAACGAAATTAAGATTATTGTGTATATCAAATTCAAATGAGTGGCATTATTATTACTGATCAAGAAATATATATATATATCGATAAAAATATCTCAAAAAAAGAGAGGGGCGATTCCTATTTATGGTAAAAAATTCATTCATCTCAATTATTTCGCAAGAAGAAAAGAAGAAAACAGGGGATCCGTTGAATTCCCAAGTATTGAGTTTCACCAATAAAATAAGACGACTTACTTCACATTTGGAATTGCACAGAAAAGACTATTTATCTCAAGAGGTCTACGTAAATTCTGGGAAAACGTCAACGGCTGCTGTCTTATTTGTCAAAGAAAAATAGAGTACGTTATAAAAACTTAATTAATAGGTTGGGTATTCGGGAATCAAGAATTCGTTAATTTTTAATTTTCGTTAATTTGAAGAGTCATTTTTAATTATTTGATTTATTAGATCTTGAATTTTGATGAATTTTTTTTTCGTTTTACGCAATTCACGGAAGAATGAATCGAGGAAAACTTATGAATATACCAGCTACAAGAAAAGATCTCATGATAGTCAATATGGGCCCCCACCACCCGTCAATGCATGGTGTTCTTCGACTCATCGTTACTCTGGACAGTGAAGATGTTATTGACTGTGAACCAATATTGGGTTATTTACACAGAGGAATGGAAAAAATTGCGAAAACCGAACAATTGTACAATATCTGCCTTATGTAACTCGTTGGGATTATTTAGCTACTATGTTCACAGAAGCAATAACTGTAAATGGGCCAGAACAGTTAGGAAATATTCAAGTACCTAAAAGAGCCAGTTATATCAGAGTAATTATGTTGGAATTGAGTCGTATAGCTTCTCATCTGTTATGGCTCGGACCCTTTATGGCAGATATTGGTGCACAAACTCCTTCTTCTATATTTCAGAGAAAGAGAATTCATATATGATCTATTCGAAGCTGCCACTGGTATGAGAATGATGCATAATTATTTTCGTATCGGAGGGGTAGCGGCTGATCTACCTTATGGCTGGATAGATAAATGTTTGGATTTCTGCCATTATTTTTTTACAGGAGTTACTGAATATCAAAAACTTATTACACGAAATCCTATTTTTTTTAGAACGCGTTGAGGCGTAGGAATTATTGGTAGAGACGAAGTAATAAATTGGGGTTTATCAGGACAATGCTGCGAGCTTCCGGAATACAATGGGATCTTCGTAAAGTTGATCATTATGAGTGTTACGACGAATTGGATTGGGAAGTCCAATGGCAAAAAGAAGGGGATTCATTAGCTCGTTATTTAGTCCGAATTGGTGAAATGACAGAATCCATAAAAATTATTCAACAGGCTCTAGAAGGAATTCCTGGGGGTCCTATGAGAATTTAGAAATCCGATACTTTGATAGAGAAAGGTATCCAGAATGGCATGATTTTGAATATCGATTCATTAGTAAAAAACCTTCTCCTATTTTTGAATTGCCGAAACAAGAACTTTATGTGAGAGTCGAAGCCCAAAGGGCGAATTGGGAATTTTTCTGATAGGGGATCAGAGTGGTTTTCCTTGGAGATGTAAAATTCGCCCGCCGGGTTTTATCAATTTGCAAATTCTTCCTCAGTTAGTTAAAAGAATGAAATTGGCTGATATTATGACAATACTAGGTAGCATAGATATCATTATGGGAGAAGTTGATCGTTGAAATGATAATTGATACAACGGAAATACAAGATATCAATTCTTTTTACAGAGTGGAATCCTTAAAAGAGGTCTATGGAATTATATGGGTGCTTGTTCCTATTTTGACTCTTGTATTGGGAATCACAATAGGCGTACTAGTAATTGTATGGTTAGAAAGAGAAATATCCGCAGGGCTGCAACAACGTATTGGACCCGAATACGCCGGTCTTTGGGAGTTCTTCAAGCTCTAGCAGATGGGACAAAACTACTTTTCAAGAGAATCTTCTTCCATCTAGAGGAGATACTCGTTTTATTCAGTATCGGACCATCCATAGCAGTCATATCAATTCTACTAAGTTATTCAGTAATTCCTTTTGACTATCGCCTTGTTTTATCCGATCTCAATATCGGGGTTTTTTTATGGATTGCGGTTTCAAGTATTGCTCCCATTGGACTTCTTATGTCAGGATATGGTTCAAATAATAAATATTCCTTTTTAGGTGGTCTACGAGGCTGCTGCTCAATCGATTAGTTATGAAATACCATTAACCCCTATGTGTATTATCAATAGCTCTACGTGCGATTCGTTGAAACATAAACTTTTCCCTATTCCTTTCTTTCTAGTCGTTATAGAAAAGAGTTGAAATAAATTGCATAGATATCTTCATTTTTAATTCATTATTTGGATTTTGGGATTAATGAATTAAATTATATTAAATTATATAGTTATATGAGTGAAAGAAAACAGCTATATAATATATATTTGCAGTAAAATTATTGAGTCTCGTCTTCGATGTATAAGAAGAATTAAAGAGTTGAGCATAAATAAACAGAAGAAGAAGAAACCGTTTACCCCAAGATTGGTTGATTAGTCATGTCATCCTAGCTTGAAGCGGGTTCAAAAAATCAACCCTATTCGGTTTTTACTAACATTTGTTTGCATTACCATAAAGCGGGGGGTTTAGCAAAAATGAGTGGATGGTTAGAAATGCCAAACTACGCAAAGGATTAGTAATAGTGATTATGTAATTTATCCCAAAGGACATTTACACATAATATAAAAGAATACTAATTGGGCTTTAAGTTAGTAGAAATGATCAGGCAGTACTCCCCACGATTCCGATCCAGAGTATACTCCTATCCACCAATTAAAATAAATGACTATCGGAAACGAAATAATCCTTTATTTTGTAAGCTCCCCCTTTTTCTTAGAATCCCCATTTTCTTTTTAATAAAAGAAAGAAGAATAGGAATGAAAAAAAAATAGAAAAAATAGAATTACAAAAAAAAAGAGAGATCTTTTTTTTATTCTTTTATTTTATTCTTTCTTTCCTATATACATAGTCATGGAGATAAAATTAGTGTCATAATTCATCAACTAAACTAATAGAATGTCTAATTATTTTTCATAATTGAAAACGACGGGTTATTGATATTTCTACAAGCAGTATTTTATTGAAGACTAAAAGTTATTACTTAACAAATAAGAATTTAAATTATTTATTA
>NW_028290537.1:0-2500 GCF_965113065.1 Corylus avellana
GGGTGACTTGTATATAACTTTGCATAACCCTTTCTATACAACTCCCCCTCTCTTGCTCTATTCCTACTCAATTTATTATTACTACCATAAGATGTCGTCGTCTATAACGACAAAAATTTATTTTTATTTTTAGTGAGATAAATTCATATAAGACAGATAGATAGAAAAAAGATCAAGTGAATAAATGAATGAAATAGTTGGATCTATAAATATAAAAATTTTACATTATCGCTAATTCAATAATGGTTTATTTTTCGTTGAAACTTTAACTTTATTTTTTTTTTATTTATTTTATTTGTTCATAAAAAAAACATGGGATTTAAGCTTACTTTTTTTACTTATATTGATTGCGTAAACCCAATCAAGATTTTTTTATACTTCTCTCCGAATTTTTTTACGCCTATACCTTTTTGTATTTATCTTTATTAAATATGTAGTGCTAATTTAATACAAGTCATTAGTTTTTTTATTTTAATTTTCTATTTATTTATAGTTATAGTAATTAAATATTATATTGAATTTAATAAATTTAATAAATTTAATAAGAAAATATTGAATAATTTTTTATTTCAATTTATGGTTTTCTACATTATGTTCTTTCTCAACATTAACTTTTATATTGACAACAGTATATCAAACAAATATAATCCGATCGTGAATAAATGTATATATTTATCTCTGTTCTATAGACTTGGTTTTTTATTTTACTTTATTCAAATGGTGGGTTCATTGGATTTGCTGGGATACAAGAAGTCTTTATTTTTTTTTATTAAAAAAAAATCAATTTATTAAAAAAAAATTTATTAAAAAAAAAGAAATGGATAACATACGAACAAAATATGTGGTAGTCTATAAATTTTTATTTTATCTATATTTTTATCCTAATCTATAATTCTTATCTTAGACGTCATTGTATTTGCATCTGATATGTTCATTTTTATGTTATGTTCAGAATCGATTAGAAATATTTTTTTTATTTAATATTTTGATTGCGTTGTGAAATTCAATCTCTTTTTTGATTACGATTAGATCTATACATTTTGATTCGGGTTGCTAACTCAACGGTAGAGTACTCGGCTTTTAAGTGCGACTAGCATTTTTTACACATTTGTATGAAGCAACGGATTCGTCAATACCATCGGTAGAGTTTGTAAGACCGCGACTGACCCTGAAAGGAAGGAATGGAAAAAGCAGCATGTCGTATTAATGGAGAATTCTGAGAATATTTTATTCTTATCTTATCGGATCGATCCAAAATTGTGTTTGAATTTCTTGACGCGCAAAAAAAAAGAAATTTAAAGTTGCGGTTAATTGAATAAATGGATAGAGCCCCATGGCTCCAATTATAGGGAAACAAAAAAAAGCAACGAGCTTCTGTTCTTAATTTGAATGATTACCCGATCTAATTAAACGTTAAAAATATAATTTAGTGCTTGGTGCGGGAAATGTTTTTACCATAAGTGGATTAGATTATCGATTTTTTTATAAATCCTAATTATTCGTAGATATTCTCCATTAGAGTGTGGGGATGAATGTGTAGAAAAAGCAGTATATTGATAAAAATATTTTTTTTACAAATTTCCAAAATCAAAAGAGCGATTGGGTTGAAAAATAAAGGATTTATAACCATCTTGTTATCCTAGAATGAACATAAAACTATTTAATTAGATGGAAAAAGAGAGGATAAAGAGTCCGTTGATGAGTCTTATCTGTTTCCGGGGTATCTATCTAGTCTTTTCTTACTATAATATCCTGTTTTGACTGTATCGTACTATGTGTCATTTAATACCCCAAGAAATCCCCTATCCCCGTTCAAGTTCAAATCTAATTTAAAATAAATGGAGGAATTTCAAGGATATTTAGAACTAGATAGATTTAGGCAACATGACTTCCTATACCCACTTATCTTCCGGAATATATTTATGCACTTGCTCATGATCATGGTTTAAATAGAGTGATTTTGTTGGAAAATGTAGCTTATGATAATAAATCTAGTTTACTTATTGTAAAACGTTTAATTACGCGAATGTATCAACAGAATCATTTGATGATTTCCGCTAATGATTCTAACCAAAATAAATTTTTGGGATACAACAAGAATTTGTATTCTCAAATGATATCAGAAGGGTTTGCAATCGTTGCGGAAATCCCATATTCTCTACGATTAATATCTTCTTTGGAAGGGGCACAAATCATAAGATCTTACAATTTACGATCCATTCATTCAATATTTCCTTTTTTAGAGGACAAATTCCCACATTTAAATTATGTGGCAGATGTACTAATACCCTACCCCATCCATCTAGAAATCTTGGTTCAAACCCTTCGCTACCGGGTGAAAGATGCCTCCTCTTTACATTTATTGCGGTTCTTTCTTCATGAGTATTCTAATGGTAATATTCTTTTTATTCTAAATAAATCTATTTCTTTTTTTTCAAAAAGTAATTCAAGATTATTATTATTCCTATATAATTCTTATATATGTGAATACGAATCCCTT
>NW_028290537.1:12500-15000 GCF_965113065.1 Corylus avellana
AAAGACGGATATTCCTTGCTCATTATCAGACAATCACTTATTCACAAACCTCGTGTGGGGCTAATAGTTTTAATTTCCCATCTCATGGAAAACCCTTTTCGCTCCGCTTAGCCCTATCCCCCTCTAGGGGTATTTTAGTGATAGGTTCTATAGGAACTGGACGATCCTATTTGGTCAAATACCTAGCGGAAAACTCCTATGTTCCTTTCATTACAGTATTTCTGAACAAGTTCCTGGATAACAAGCCTGAGGGTTTTCTTATTGAGGATAGTGACGATATTGATGATAGTGACGATATTGACCGTGACCTTGATACGGAGCTGGAGCTCCTAACTATGACGAATGCGCTAACTATGGATATGATGCCGGAAATAGACCGATTTTATATCACCCTTCAATTCGAATTAGCAAAAGCAATGTCTCCTTGCATAATATGGATTCCAAACATTCATGATCTAGATGTGAATGAGTCGAATTACTTATCCCTCGGTCTATTAGTGAACTATCTCTCCAGGGATTGTGAAAGACGTTCCACTAGAAATATTCTTGTTATTGCTTCGACTCATCTTCCCCAAAAAGTAGATCCCGCTCTAATAGCTCCGAATAAATTAAATACATGCATTAAGATACGAAGGCTTCTTATTCCACAACAACGAAAGCACTTTTTCACTCTTTCATATACTAGGGGATTTCACTTGGAAAAGAAAATGTTCCATACTAATGGATTCGGGTCCATAACCATGGGTTCCAATGTACGAGATCTTGTAGCACTTACCAATGAGGCCCTATCGATTAGTATTACACAGAATAAATTAATTATAGACACTGATATAATTAGATCTGCTCTTCATAGACAAACTTGGGATTTGCGATCCCAGGTAAGATCGGTTCATGATCATGGGATCCTTTTCTATCAGATAGGAAGGGCTGTTGCACAAAATGTACTTCTAAGTAATTGCTCCATAGATCCTATATCTATCTATATGAAGAAGAAATCATGTAACGAAGGGGATTCTTATTTGTACAAATGGTACTTCGAACTTGGAACGAGCATGAAGAAATTAACGATACTTCTTTATCTTTTGAGTTGTTCTGCCGGATCGGTCGCTCAAGACCTTTGGTCTCTACCCGGACCCGATGAAAAAAATGGGATCACTTCTTATGGACTCGTTGAGAATGATTCTGATCTAGTTCATGGCCTATTAGAAGTAGAAGGCACCCTGGTGGGATCCTCACGGACAGAAAAAGATTGCAGTCAGTTTGATAATGATCGAGTGACATTGCTTCTTCGGCCCGAACCAAGGAATCCCTTAGATATGATGCAAAATGGATCTTGTTCTATCGTTGATCAGAGATTTCTCTATGAACAATACGAATCGGAGTTTGAAGAAGGGGAACGAGAAGGAGTCCTCGACCCGCAACAGATAGAGGAGGATTTATTCAATCACATAGTTTGGGCTCCTAGAATATGGCGCCCTTGGGGCTTTCTATTTGATTGTATCGAAAGGCCCAATGAATTGGGATTTCCCTATTGGGCTAGGTCATTTCGGGGCAAGCGGATCATTTATGATGAAGAGGATGAGCTTCAAGAGAATGATTCGGAGTTCTTGCAGAGTAGAACCGTGCAGTACCAGACAAAAGACAGATCTTCCAAAGAACAAGGCTTTTTTCTAATAAGCCAATTCATTTGGGACCCTGCAGATCCACTTTTTTTCCTATTCAAAGATCAGCCCTTTGTCTCTGTGTTTTCACATCGAGAATTCTTTGCAGATGAAGAGATGCCAAAGGGGCTTCTTACTTCCCAAACAGATCTTCCTACATCTATATATAAACGCTGGTTTATCAAGAATACGCAAGAAAAGCACTTCGAATTGTTGATTTATCGCCAGAGATGGCTTAGAACCAATAGTTCATTATCTAATGGATTTTTCCGTTTTAATACTCCATCCGAGAGTTATCAGTATTTATCAAATCTGTTCCTATCTAACGGAACGCTATTGGATCAAATGACAAAGACATTGTTGAAAAAAAGATGGCTTTTCCCGGATGAAACAAAAATTGGATTCATGTAACAAGAGAAAGGTTTCCCATTCCTTAGCCGGAAAGATATGTGGCCATGAAATAGGGATTAAGCGGAACAGAATTGACTGGGTGGTAGAGTCGTGGAAACACCGCTTTCTTCCATATTTTGGACCTTAGCTCCGTGGAACAATATACTACTGCTGAAACACGGAAGAATTGAAATCTTAGATCAAAACATTATGTATGGATGATATGAACTGCCTAAACAAGAATTCTTGAACAGCGAACAACCAGAGCTATTACTCACTACATCAAAAAATTTCCATTAATGAAAGATGTAAATCCATTGGAAAATAAAAAATACGCATGTCGGATGAAATGGTTGTTGCTATCTGTTACAATAACGAATCATTGGTTTAACTGAATAACTAAATAAAATAGATAGACCTTTCTCTTCGTCTCTCAGGTCGACGGATCT
>NW_028290537.1:32500-36972 GCF_965113065.1 Corylus avellana
TGATCAAGCTGAAGAGTTGGCTTTGATACGTTATTCACAACAATCGGATTTTCGTCGAGATATAATAAAGGGCTCCGTGCGAGCTCAAAGACGTAAAACGATTATTTGGGAACTGTTTCAAGCAAATGTGCATTCCCCTCTTTTTTTGGATAGACTAGACAAACCCCTTTTTTTTTATTTTGATATTCCCGAGCTGATGAAAATCATTTTTTTAAATTGGATTTGGAAAAAGAAGGAATTAAAAATTTCGGATTATACAAAGGAAAAGACAAAAGAAAGTGAGAAAAAAGAGGAGGACAAAAACGAAAAATACAAAAGAGAGAAAAAAATTCGTATAGAAATAGCAGAAGCTTGGGATAGCTTTTTCTTTGCTCAAGTAATAAGAGGTTTTTTATTAGTAATCCAATCAATTTTTAGAAAATATATTCTATTACCTTCATTAATAATAGCTAAAAATATTGTTCGTATATTATTATTTCAATTTCCCGAATGGTCCGAGGATTTAAAGGATTTGAATAAAGAAATCCATGTTAAATGCACCTATAATGGCGTTCAATTATCCGAAAAAGAATTTCCGAAAAACTGGTTAACAGACGGTATTCAGATAAAGATACTATTTCCTTTTCGTCTGAAACCTTGGCACAGATCTAAGTTACGATCCCCTCATAAAGATCCAATTAAAAAGAAAGGGAAAGGACAAAAAAATGATTTTTGTTTTTTAACAGTTTTGGGAATGGAAGCTGAACTGCCTTGTGGTTCTCCCCGAAAACAACTTTCCTTTTTTGAACCCATTTTTAAAGAATTCGAAAAAAAGAAATTCAAATTAAAAAAAAAATGTTTTTTAGTTCTAAGAGTTTTAAAAGAAAGAACAAAATTTTTTATAAATGCTACATTTATAAATGTAGCAAAAGCAAAAGAAACAAAAAAATGGGTCCTCAAAGCATTATATTTCTAAAAAAAATAATAAAAGAATTTTCAAAAAGAAACCAAATTATATTATTTGGATTGAAAAAACTAGGAATATACGAATTGAGTGAAACTAAAAAAGAAAAAGATTCGATAATACATAATAAAATTATTCCCGAATCGTCTATTGAAATTCGATCTATGGATTGGGCAACTTACTCATTGACAGAAAAAAGGATTAAAAATCTAACTAATAGAACAAATACAATCATAAATCAAATAGAAAAAATGAAAAAAGACAAGAAAAGGGAGTTTATAACTCGAGAGATAAATCTTAACCCTAACAAAATAAGTTATGAAGATAAAAGATTAGAATCACCAAAAAATATTTGGCGGATATTAAAAAGAAAAAATATTCGATTACTTCGTAAATCCCATCATTTTTTAAAATTTTTTATTGAAAAGATATCTATGTATATCTTTCTGCGTATCATTAATACCCCTAGAATCAATGCACAGCTTTTTATTGAATTAACAAAAAAAATTATTACTAAATACATTTACAATAATGAAGCAAATCGAGAAAGAATTGATAAAACAAATCAAAGTATAATTAACTTTATTTCAACTATAAAAAGGTCACCTTGTATTAATAAGAATTCACATATTTTTTTGGACTTATCTTACTTGTCACAAGCATATGTATTCTACAAATTATCACAAACCCAAGTCAGTAACTTATATAAGTTAAGATCTGTCTTTAAATATTACAGAACATATTTTTTTCTTAAGAATGAAATAAAAGAGTATTTTGTTGGAACGCAAGAAATATTTGATTCCGAATTAAGACAACATAAGAACCTTCGAAATTCTGTAATTAATGAATGGAAAAACTGGCTAAAGGATCATTATCAATATCAATATGATTTATCTCAGATTAGATGGTCACGATTAGTACCGCAAAAATGGCGAAATAGAGTCAATCAATATCAATGCCGTACGGCTAAAAATAAAGATTTAAACAAATGTGATTCATATGAAAAAAACCGATTAATTCATTATGAAAAACAAAATGATTTTGAAATAGATTTATTACTAAATCAAAAAGAAAATTTAAAAAAACAATATAGATATGATCTTTTTTCATATAAATCGATTAATTATGAGGATAAGAAAGACTCATATATTTATGGATTGCCATTACAAGTAAATAATAACCAAGAGATTTCTTATACTTACAATACGCCTAAACACAAACTATTTGATATGCTGGAAGGTATCCTTATCAATAATTATCTAGGAGAAGATGATAGTATAGATAGAAAAAAAGATATGGATCGAAAATATTTTGATTGGAAAATTCTCAATTTTTGTCTTAGAAAGAAGACCGATATTGGGGCCTGGGTCGATATTGATACTGTCACCAACAGAAATAAAAATACTAAGACTAAGACTGGGGTTAATAATTATCAAATAATCGATAAAATTGATAAGAAAAAGAAAGGTCTTTTTTATTTCACGATTCATCAAGATCAAAAAATTAACCCATTCAATCAAAAAAAACCTCTTGTGGATTGGATGGGAATGAATGAAGAAATACTAGGTCGTCCCATATCGAATCTAGAACTTTGGTTATTCCCAGAATTTGTGATACTTTATAATACATATAAGATTAAACCGTGGGTCATACCAATCAAATTACTTCTTTTCAATTTTAATGTAAATAAAAATGTTAAGAAACATAAAAGTATCACTGGAAAGAAAAAAGCGATATTTTTATATTATCGAATGAAAAAAAGACTTTTGAATTAGAAAATAAAAATCAAGGAGAAAAAGAATTAGCGGACCAAGCAGATCTTGAATCAGCTCTCTCAAACCAAGAAAAAAAAAAAGAAAAAGATGTTGAAGAAGATTATACGGGATCAGACATGAAAAAACGTAGAAACAAAAAGCAATACAGGAATAAAATAGAAGCAGAGCTTGAGCTCTTACTAAAAAGGTATTTTAATTTTCAATTGAGATGGAATGATTATTTAAATCAAAGAATCATCAATAACATCAAAGTATATTGTCTCCTGCTTAGAATGACAAATCCAAGAGAAATTGTTATATCCGCTATTCAAAGGGACGAAATTAATCTGGATATTATGACAGTCCATAAGGATTTACCTCTTACAGAAGTGATGAAAAGGGGAATATTGATTATCGAACCAGTTCGTCTGTCTGTAAAAAATGATGGAAAATTTATTATATATCAAACCATAGGTATTTCATTGGTTCATAAGAGTAAGCATCAAATTAATCAAAGATACCTAGTTGATAAAAATAAGAAGAATTTTTATGAATCCATTGCAATACATCAAAAAATGAATGGAAATAGAGACAAAAATCATTATGATTTGCTTGTTCTTGAAAATATTTTATCCCCGAGGCATCGTAGAGAATTGAGAATTCTAATTTTTTTCAATTCTAGGAATAGAAACAATATCCATAGAAATACAGTATTTTGCAATGGATGCAATGGAAATAAGGTAACAAATTTCGATCAAGTTTTGTTGAATAAAAGAAAAAATCTTGATAGAGGTAAAAATAAACTAATTAAATTAAAGTTCTTTCTTTGGCCCAATTATCGATTAGAAGATTTAGCTTGTATGAATCGCTATTGGTTTGATACCAATAATGGCAGTCGTTTCAGTATGACAAGGATTCGTATGTATCCGCGATTGAAAAGTCATTATATTAATTCGATCTAAAATGAATCAACAAAATCTTCTGATTTTTTTTAAGTCTAAATTATTGTTTATTTTTTTTTGTGAGTACAGAAATAGACTATACTTTTGTATAGGATATCCTATCCGAATCCAATTTTTAAAATGGGATTGATTATTGAGTAATAAATTAAGTAATTTTATTTGACAAAATTAAGAATTCTTAACGAAATTAAGATTATTGTGTATATCAAATTCAAATGAGTGGCATTATTATTACTGATCAAGAAATATATATATATATCGATAAAAATATCTCAAAAAAAGAGAGGGGCGATTCCTATTTATGGTAAAAAATTCATTCATCTCAATTATTTCGCAAGAAGAAAAAGAAGAAAACAGGGGATCCGTTGAATTCCAAGTATTGAGTTTCACCAATAAAATAAGACGACTTACTTCACATTTGGAATTGCACAGAAAAGACTATTTATCTCAAAGAGGTCTACGTAAAATTCTGGGAAAACGTCAACGGCTGCTGTCTTATTTGTCAAAGAAAAATAGAGTACGTTATAAAAACTTAATTAATAGGTTGGGTATTCGGGAATCAAGAATTCGTTAATTTTTAATTTTTCGTTAATTTGAAGAGTCATTTTTAATTATTTGATTTATTAGATCTTGAATTTTGATGAATTTTTTTTTCGTTTTACGCAATTCACGGAAGAATGAATCGAGGAAAAACTTATGAATATACCAGCTACAAGAAAAGATCTCATGATAGTCAATATGGGCCCCCACCACCCGTCAATGCATGGTGTTCTTCGACTCATCGTTACTCTGGACAGTGAAGATGTTATTGAC
>NW_028290538.1:0-36877 GCF_965113065.1 Corylus avellana
GTCAATTATTAGGATAGCAAAGAAAGTACACTTCAATAGATTGAAAAAAACCAAAATTTATCATCTCGTTAAATGTTTAGACAAAGAGGAACCAATCGTACTTTTGAAGGATGGTGACACCTTCATAAGGGTTAGATTGCCACGCAGTTTGAAACCTATCCCGACACCAAAAATCAATTATCTGGCTTTCAGTAGATGTTTGCCTGAAAGGAAGAAGTTTGCTCTATGGAAACGATGTCAAGAGTAAAGGATCCACCACCTACAGAAAACGGTCTTTTTCAAGACCACAAATATTCAATTTTCGTAATAGCTTGACAAGAGTGTATGTATGGGTTGGAAAGTGTCAAACGAAAACAGAAATTGTGGTGGCCTTGAAAAAGGCCGTTTTAAGTGATGTTAACTAATCACTGTCACTGTCTTCGGCAGGAAACAATCTTCTTCTAACTGATGAGTCGTTCCTGGGAGGTCTTCTTGGCGTTGATCCCATGTCTTCATCGAATAGAAGGGATTCCTCCTGGCTACCTGACATACTGATGTGTGGTGGCCCTTCTGTCCATCCCATATCTTCGATGAAGGTGAAGAATTCCTCCTCGCTATCTAACATATTGACTTCACTGTTAGAGTTATATTCCCAAGAAGTGTCCATTTCTTCTAACGAATCGTCATCAGAAATAAAATCTTCGTCACTAGGGGCAAATGGCGTTTCGTCATCTCCATCGGAAGTAGAATCTCCATCAGAAGTAGAATCTTCCTCTAAATGTATGTTATTTTCAAATGCAACGGCAGGTTCGGGTTCATCCTCTACTGCGTAGTACGGTATGATGGCTATAATATCTGGTACGCTGTTTGACGACCTGTGAAACTCACTAGGAGACATCTCGGAGACAGAATGAGGTTTCAAGAGTAACACACCTATATATGTATATACCGTAAAGGGTGGGGAGCCATTGCACCAATCAGATCATAGGTATTCGTATTAAAAAGGGAGTAAACGAGGTTCGGGCATCATTCGAGTCTAGAGATTTGAAGAATAATCATCTCGAAGATATCATGTATATCTGTCACGTATGTAATGAAGAGTTCATGGATGAGGACTTTTACACATATCATTACGAGGTGTATCACAATGCTATGGAAGTTGACTGGGAACCTGACGAAGATACAGACGCCCTCCTTGGAGATGAAGTACAAGATCTACAGGATATTCAAGAAGAACCTACGCAAAATCGACCTAGTGTGATTCAATATGCACCACCGAGGGAAGTTACTCCGATGACAATAGTTTTAACTAATCAAGCACTAGAAAGATCCGTCGTTCGGCACTACAGAATTGAAAATTGCAACAACTTGGAACTAAACGAATTTTTGTCTGAAGCGAAGAAATTGGTTACATCGAAATTACAGGAGGAGCTTCGGAGGTTGAATTTTTTGAAATTTGGTTTGTTGGTGGACACGCTGTTTGTAAATTGCGAAGATGAAAGAAGCAACAGAGGGTTTATCTCCAGAAATAGAAGTGTTATGGTTACAACAGATTTGGATTCAGTGGTTGAAGAGTGTTTGCAAGAAATTATATTGAAAATCACAGAGCATGAGGCTCGAGGATCAGGATGGTCTTTGGAAGCCTTAAACAGTATGGATTTGAGAGTTCACAAAAGAGGGTATGGTGAACGAGGAAGTAGTTACATTCCATTGCCCCAACGTATCTCACATACTAAATCATGCATCAACGTAAAGAATGAAAATGATAACGAGTGTTTTAAATACGCTATGTTAGTGAAACACATGGTTTCCAAGGGATATGATAATTTGGAACGTCCAAACAGGCGATACCAAGAACTGACTCACACGTACAACTTCAATGGAATCACGTATCCTGTGTCTCTTGACGATGTAAAGTCTTTTGAAAAGCGAAACGTCAACGTATCCGTTAATGTTTTTGGACTTGACAGTAGAAACAATGTATTCCCTTTGAAAGTCGTTCAAAAGGAGTTGCGGGACCACACGGATTTGCTACTTATCAAGGATGATTGTACGTCACATTATGTATACATTAAGAATTTCAACGTGTTAGTTGCCCAACAACTATCGAAGAGACGTGATAAAAAAACTGTTTGCAAAAGATGTTTCAACTTTTCACACAGAGACCCTACCTCCAGGGATGGATCTAACTGGCTAGCTGAACACTCAAAGCTTTGTTGTAAAACAGCACCTGTTAAAGTACAGTTACCTAGTCCGTGGAATACTTGCTTACAATTTAACAGTCCTCAACAACAATATCGGATTCCGATAGTGGTGTACGCCGACTTTGAATCATGTTTGATTCCTGTGGAAACAACTGACCCGGATGAACCAAGGAATGGAAAATACCAACAGCATGTTCCAAACAGTTATTGCTTCATTGTCAAATCAACACTACCCGAAGAACACCTACGACAATACGATATTCCAACTCACCCGGTATTGTACCGTGGAAAAGATGCAGCTGCTAAGTTTGTAAGTGATTTGTATGAAGTGGCTCAAAAGGTATCATTCTTATACAGTTACGTTGTTCCGATGAAACCCTTAAGTGATCTTCAAATGCTGTGGCATCTAATTTCCGATGTTTGCTATCTCTGCAAGAAGCCATTCACTTATGAAAATCATAAGGTACATGATCACGACCATTTGACAGGAGAGTACAGAGGTCCAGCGTGCAACTCGTGCAACCTTAGTTATAAACTGCCCAAGTTTATTCCGGTTGTTCTTCACAACCTTAGCGGCTACGACGCACACTTCATAGTTCCAGAACTAGGACGTGATCATGGATCAATTGATGTGATAGCTCAAACTACTGAAAAGTTCATAAGTTTCTCTAAGAAAGTGTGTGATGTGAAATTACGGTTTCTGGATTCACTGCGGTTTATGCCGTTCAGCCTGATGACACTTAGTTCCAATCTTGAGCGAAAAGACTTAATAGAAACCAGCAAAATAGTGTCTCAAGATAAAATTGATCTTGTATTACGAAAAGGCGTTTTCCCTTATGACTATATCGACTCATTCGACAAGTTTGACGAGACTTCATTGCCTCCAAAAGAAATGTTTTACAACAAACTAAATGACACGTCAATAAAGAAGAAAGATTACGATCATGCAGTTAAAGTGTGGAATGAGTTGGGCATGGAGACCCTTGGAGACTACAGTGACTTTTACGTCAAACTCGATGTTACTTTGTTGTGTGATGTAATGGAGGAGTTTAGAAATGCATGTATGATGGCGTATGGGCTTGACCCTTTTCATTTCTACACGTCACCAGGGCTAGCGTGGCAGGCCATGATGAAGGAAACAAACTGTACTCTCCAACTTTTGACCGATATAGACATGGTTCTTATGGTTGAAAATGGAATCAGAGGAGGTCTCACCCAGGCGATTCTCCGCCACGTGAAGGCGAATAATAAGTACATTCACGACTACAGACCTGAAGAAGAATCAGTCTATATAGGTTATTTTGACGCAAATAACCTCTACGGATGGGCAATGTCCATGCCCTTGCCATATGGAGGATTTGGTTGGGTGGACCCAACTAAAATTGGAGACATAAGTCAAATTCCAAAACACGGAGATTTGGGATATATAATCGATTTCGATTTTATATACCCGGATGAACTTCACGACAAGCACTTTGATCTTCCTCTTCTTCCAGTTCACGACATACCACCATTGGGAAAACATCCGAAACTGCTAACTACACTCGACAACAAACAAAACTACATCGCTCACTTTTGGTCGGTTCAACAGGCGATAGAATTTGGCATAGTCATTACTAAGATTAACAGAGTTCTCCAGTTCACTCAGAGGTGTTGGCTTAAACCGTACATAGATTCCAATACGGCACGAAGAGCCGCCGCTACTTCTAAATTCCATAAGGAGTTTTTCAAAGGGATGAATAATAGTGTATATGGGAAGACCTTAGAAAATAAAAGGAACCACATGGACCTGAAGCTTGTATCTGACAGGAAAAAATTAGAGAAACTAGTACGAAAGCCTAATTTCAAAACTTCAATCATTATAAACGAAAATCTTGTCGCTGTTTGTATGAATAAAACAAACATCTTAATGAATAGACCCATTTATGTTGGTATGAGTGTACTCGATATTTCAAAGACCCACATGTATGACTTTCACTATAACAAGATGGTGGATTACTACGGAAGAGATAACATAACGATTTCGTATATGGATACCGATGCGTTCGTTTACAAAATTAAAACTGAAGATATGTATGAAGACATAAAAACATTTCCACACGAAAACGATTTTGACTTCTCGGACTATCCTGCAAACCACCCTCTGCATAACCTGAAGAACAAAAAGCTCCTAGGAAAATTCAAAGACGAAACTAACGGTGCTCCAATCCTGGAAATGGTCGCCCTGATGTCAAAGATGTACTCCATGAGGATTGTAAAAGAAACTCCAGAGCACAGTGTAGACGAAGAAGATGATGATGGTGAAAAGGAGGTTGACAACGTTATCAAGAAGGCGAAAGGAATAAAAAAAATCTACCTAGAGAAGAAAGTCAAGTTTGAACACTATTACAACTGTCTTTTCAATGATGTCAATCACACTGCTGAATTCAACACCATTCGCAGTTTCAATCACAACTTGTTCAGTCTTACACAGACAAAAAAAGCTCTTTCAGCTGTAGATGACAAGAGAGTAATCATGGAGGACAAGGTTCAAACCCTTCCATACGGACACCGGTTGTTGAGGAATTAAACCGTATCAACCCTCAAAAATTCCCATCCATGAACTTAAAAACCGGCCTTTTTTAAGGCCACCATTGATTTCATTCTCATCCATGAACTTCAAAAACCGGCCTTTTTCAAGGCCCCCATTGATTTCGTTTTCGATTTACGCTACCGCCTATTTGAATACTTTTACAAGTATAAATTAAGTACGTTACCAGGGGGTAAGTCAGTCCACCATACGACATGAACCAAAGACTACAAATTGTTGAAGAGTTACACAAGCCAGCGAGAAGACACTTTCCTCGCCGACAAACGGTTTTGAAAGGGATCCACGATTTATATCAAGCAGATCTCGTAGAAATGACAAAGCACAGTAAACTTAATAAAGGATTCAATTATATACTAACAGTTATCGACTGTTTTACTAAAGTGTCTCATGCTGTACCTCTGAAAAACAAAACAAGTGAAAGCGTCACAAACGCTATGGAGGAAGTTCTGTCAAAAATAAAGAAAAAAGTTAGAAATTTGCAGACCGATGACGGAACTGAGTTCTTCAACGCTAAATTTTCAAAACTGATGACTAGGTTAAATATAAATCACTATTCAACATTCAGCGAAAAGAAGGCATCTATCATTGAGCGATTTAACCGCACGTTAAAATCGGCTATGTACAAAAGGTTTTCGGAAAGAGGATCTTTTATTTGGTATGACATGTTACCTTCATTGGTGAAGAGGTATAATGAAACAGTTCATAGCACAATTGGAGTTAAACCAATAGCGGTCAACAAAAAGAATGAAAAACTGATTTCTCAACGTATAAAACGAAATACAAAGCCACGTAGAGAAAGGAATTCGCCTAGAAGATTTTCTCTTAATGATGAAGTAAGAATTAGTAAATACAAAAATGTGTTTACAAAAGGATATCTACCCAACTGGACGAATGAAGTGTTTAGTATCCATCGAGTGCAACCTACGAATCCGGAAACTTACATTTTGAAAGACAGTGAAGGAAAGATACTACACGGTGGATTTTACGGTCACGAACTTCTCAAGTCTAAAACTGGCAATGTGTACTTGGTTGAGAAAATTATAAGAAAGAAAAAGGATAAACTCTTAGTGAGGTGGCTCGGTTTCAACAAGAGTCATGACTCCTGGATTTCGAAACAAGATTTGATATAAAAGGCAGTGCATTGCTTTAAGCGAGTCATTTGTACTTAAGCACCTCATGAATATGACACGACAATGAGCTCTACATATACAAAATTAAAACGTCCAAGTGTAAAGTGTATTCAAGATACTAATGGAAACAGTAATATTCGAGTTGAAGTTCAAGAAGACAAGATTAACGTTGGTAATATTGATTGTTTTACCCCAGACACCGTAAACTACGACAGTAAGAAACATGGAAGTCTATTGCCAAACTCTCTTCGATGCATAGTCAGTGGTCCGTCCAACTGTGGGAAAACTAACGTTGTTTTTTATCTTCTGACCGATCCTAATGGATTAAAGTTTTGCAATGTTTACATATTCTCGAAATCACTCTATCAACCAAAGTACAAGCTGCTTACAAAAGTGTTGACCGATGTTGCGGATGTTAAACTATTTACTTTCGATGGTCACAGTGAAATCATGGAACCAGAAAATGCGGAACCTTATTCAATATTTATCTTTGATGATGTTTCTTGCGAAAATCAAAACATGATTAGGAAATACTTTGCCATGGGTAGACACAATCATATAGATTCTATATATATTGGACAAACTTACAGTAAGATACCAAAACAACTTATAAGGGACAATGTAAACTTCATCGTTGTCTTTAAACAAGACGAAAGAAACCTCAGGTATATTTACGACGAACACGTTGGTAACGATATGTCATATGATTTATTCAAGCAAATTTGTGAAACTGCATGGAATGATAAATACGGATTCCTAGTCATAGATAAAGACAATGTGAAAGAAAGAGGACGGTACAGAATAGGATTTCACAATTTCATTGTGTTAAATGAATAGCGCATCGTCAATTACAGTCAGTTTTCATCGGTCAGTCATCAAGAGTTCATCAAAATGAAAGATCAGGAAATCTTGTTGAAGGAAATAAAAGCGTTGAGTAATTCTGTGAGGGAAAAGACCCAGGCATTGAAGCTCGGTCTGAGTGACAGGAATAGGTTTTTGGAGGAGACATTCAAACCTATAGTGGAACCGCTGAAGAAATTGAAAGAATCTTTAAACCCTGAGCGTACTGAAGACTTTAACGAAGTTGTTTTCAAGAAAGATCCACTTTCTACCGCTACTTACAAAACCACAAGTGAATCCACAAGTGATTTAACTGAAGATGATGAAATGCAAGATGAGGAACAAAGCGTCCATACAGGCGATGAAACAAAACAAACCATGTCCGAAGATTCACCTACAAATTTATCCATCTTAAGCCGAGATATACCTGAACAAGGACCATTAACTAGAAAATATATTTTAAAAATGTTACACTCTGGAGGGAAAGCGAGTAGATACCATGTATATGGCGCACGTTTAGAACAGGACGGTCTTCATATTGGAGACGCTCGATTGGAAATTGACAATGCCGACAACATTATTATAAATGGTCAAAGTTTCAAGGGAACTCGTGGTCTCTTTGAATTAATCTTTAAATCCACCCCAGAGAAATATACTAAAGGTGATTTAAACAAATTCAAAAACATCTGCACTTTGACTAGTACGCATAGAAAAAGTTATTCCAAAAATGCGCCTATTCACAGAAACAAATCTACGAAGTATAAAGACGTGATATCGAAGCTGTTTTCTACAATCAGAGGAAAGTCAAAAAAAGGAAGCGGAATGACAATGAAATCCGTTTATGACACAAATATTATATATTACAGAGATGTTAATAAGCTAGTTGATCGTATGCGTTTACTGCAACAATCAATTGACGCGGGACACAGTGGCCTTGATAACGAAATGATCGCTCTTACTGAAGAGTTAAAAGGGAGAGGATTTGTAACTGTGTCTCAGTTAAATCATGAACGTTGACAAGTTTGGACGTCACGAGAGTAGTGTTAACCGAGAAATTTTGAGGGGTCCCAAAGGAGAAGGTTTCCGGTTGACTGAAGATGGAAATTACGATATGGGAAGGAAACGTCTATGTAATCTTGACGATGCAGTTCAAGACACAGATTCTGTAAATCTCAAATCATTGAAAACAACGGCGTTATATTTTGACACCAATGCTAATGTGTTTAATGCTCAAGGGAGACGCATTACTAATATACCTACAGCAGTTGCTGATTATGATGCGGTGAATCGACGGTTTGTTGTAAATGAGATAAAGAAGTTAAAAATGGAACTGGAGGGTAATATAAAAGAAATATCAACCAGCCTCTCAGTTAGTAGTTTGCCGGATACGGTAACAGAAGGTAGAGATAAAAGCAAATGAATCAAGCAATGTTATTCAGTCCGTTTCACACTGTTGAGAAGAGAGGAGGTGGAATCACCAGTGGAGCATTGTCTCTCGTGAGAAAGGTTTTTAAAAGTATACCAACAGGAGCGGTAGTAAATTCTGCTATCGACGCATTGCCAGTTGAATTACACTTGCCAGGGGGCTATCGCTACTGCGGTCCCGGAACGAAGCTAAAAGAGCGTTTGGCGCGAGGAGACGTTGGCATAAATAAACTGGACGAGGCCTGCAAGGACCACGATATCGCATATTCCCTTTATTCTGATACTCAAAGGAGATCTTTGGCGGACCGTCTGCTAGCTGAAAAAGCTTGGCAAAGAGTTAAGTCAAGTGACGCAAGTATTGGTGAAAGGACAGCGGCTCTTGCTGTAACCGCAGCGATGAAGACAAAAACAGCTGTAGGTGGAGGTTCGCGTAGGAGAAAAACTCCTAGGCGGAGGAGGAGAAGGGCTCCCCGAAAAAGGTCTACCGTGGGTGCTGGTAATAAAAAAAAAGCCAGTCGAAGAAGAAAGTGCAGAAAGTGTTCAAAGTCAAACGGAAGAGGGTTGTTTCTAAGACCGCACCGTGTGTACTAAGCTCAAGGCGGAAATTAATCTTGCCCAATGTGCCGCTAAGCAACGAAGAATTAAAAAGTTACGCGTCCTGTCTAAACATTCCATTTTTCAGAGGTGTGTTTATGCGTAACGAATTACCAACCACTATATGGAATTTCGAGACAGGTATTGTCAACCTAGACGACACAAATGGCACAGGTACTCACTGGGTTTGTTACAAAAAGTGGTCAGATACTGTCTACTATTTCGACAGTTTCGGTAACCTTCCTCCTCCCAAGGAACTCGTAAAATACTTTGCTAATGTTCCCCGCATCGTTTTCAACTATGACAGAAGACAATCAGAAGACACGTCCGTATGCGGTCATTTATGTTTAGAGTTTTTAGCAACAAGCGTCAGTATGCTTTGAGATGTCATCGTATACAGTGTCCATAAGTAGTAATGCGACATATCTAACTTGTCACCTGTTTCCTCCACTTCGTTTGAGACAGGATAAAGAGTGGGAAGCAGCGTTGTTAGACTTTGCTACATACAACTCGATTCCTAATGTAACAGAAGACGTAAACAACAAACTACACTATATGAAAAGTTTTAATGAGACGACACATGACATAGTTCAACTGAAAACTGGTTCATATGAGATTACTGATATTAATAGAGAGTTGAAAACATTACTTGGTGAAAATAATATAGAGTTGAAAGCAAACAATAACACTCTTCGGAGTGAAATTAAAAGTAAATATTACATTGATTTCTCACAGCCTGGATCGATTGGTGAGATGCTTGGATTTCCTCAGACTACATCCATACTTGAGCCTAATGAACTACATACGAGTCCATTAACTGTGAACATAAACAAAATCAACTCTATAAACATAACATGTAACATTGTACAAGGTTCGTACAGAGATGGCTCAAACGGTCACATATTACATACATTCTTTCCATCAGTTGCGCCCGGATTTAAGATTGTCGAAAAGCCTCATAATCTCATATACCTTCCTTTAAACACCACTCACATCTCAGACGTCGTATTGAGCGTATTAGATCAAGACGGAAACGTCGTCGATTTCAGAGGTGAAACCAAAACACTACGCTTACACATAAGACAAGTTTTGTAGAAGAATGGGGCTCAACTTTCTACATAAACGTAAAGAAGAAACGAAGCCGTTCAGTCGTCCTCAAGACGTTGAACGGTTAACACCCGAAAACATAAAGTTCTTAGAGGATCTTGGATTTAAGGTTAACAAAGATGGATATTCTAGACATCAAACACGGACCAGTCTTCGACGAGACCTTATGGGAGAAGGAGTATCACACTCACAACCCCTACGCTTCATCGAAATTGGGAAGTAATGACGAGATTCGTATTCCAATTCAACAACAAGACGTATACACTCTACCTTGTGAAAGCTATATTTACATTGAAGGAAAGGTGACAAAGAAAGATGGAACTGTTGGCACTGATGTTCCTTTTATAAACAATCCAATGGCATTTTTGTTCGAAGAAATAAGATATGAAATATCAGGAGTAACAGTGGATTCAACAAAGAAAGTAGGAGTTACAAGTACATTGAAAGGTATAGCTTCCTTAACGCCGAATGATACTAACGCATTACAAACATCTGGATGGGTAGCACCCACTCATACAACGTTTAAACCTAACGCTAGCGGTTACTTTGATTTTTGCATTCCGCTGTCACAAGTACTAGGGTTTGCCGAAGACTACAGACGTATTATAATCAATGTCAGACAAGAGTTGGTATTGTTAAGATCTTCAAATGATTTGGATTTAATTCAAGCACCAAATGGTACAGCTGCTGACAAATTAGAGTGGAAGCTGGAGCTAGAGAGGATTGTTTGGCGAGTACCACATGTACGGCTAGCTGATGAGAAACGCGTAAGTCTATTGCGCGTGTTAGATTCTGACAGAGATATTGTTCTTCCATTTAGGAGTTGGGAAATGCACGAGTATCCAATTTTACCAACAGCTCGACGTCAGACGTGGGCCGTAAAGACTTCTAGCCATTTGGAAAAACCAAGATATATAATTTTTGCTTTGCAAACTGGTAAAAGGAACAGTGTAACAGGAGATGCAGGAAGCTTTTGCCATTGTGATATTACTAATATTAAGCTGTTTTTAAATTCGCAATTCTTTCCATACGACAACCTAAATGTCCAGTTTTCAAGAGATAAATACGCAATGTTGTATGACATGTATGCGAAATTTCAATCATCATACTATGGAAGAACGAATGCCCCACTTCTTTCACCAGAGCAGTATAAATCTCAGGCTCCAATTTTTGTCATCGACTGTTCGAAACAAAACGAATCTGTCAAGTCTTCTACCGTAGACATACGTCTCGAATTCGAAGCAGAGAAAAACATTCCTGCTAACACAACCGCTTACTGCTTGATTCTACATGACACTATTGTGACTTACACTCCGTTGACAGGCGTAGTGCGGAAGATAACGTAGCGTTAATACGTAATACCTAGCGTTGGTGGAGAGGGAAATTTCCCCCACCACGAAACACGACCCTATAAAAGGCCACGCAACTTCGCTCTGCCAGTCATTCTTTACAATGTCTACGATGGATTCGAACGTCAGCTTCAAGGAAGGAGAAAGTGACATCAACAAATTTCTCGAAGTGGAACTTTTAGAATACGTAATTCCAAAGGAAACTAAGGACATCGATGGTGCAAACTCGAAACATCCTAAAAGAAAGAGGGAGGAGAATGAAGAAGACGACGAAGACGCTAAAGATATATTGACAGGAATATACTTACGTACTATGTATCCCTTAAACAAATCTATTGACAAAACCGTTACTGTAGGCTCTTTTCAATCACTCAGCTTTCAACCTGCAGTTCTTCTCAACCATGCCTCAAAGTCCAGTTTACTCTTTCCAGCAGGAGTCTGGGAAGAATTTACAAAGTACTGTGAACACATAGCAACATGTTTACAGAACAATTTGACTGGGAAAAAGACATCAATCATGTTACTAAACTCAGATATCGAAGTTGACATCATCAGGTTGAGAGGAAGTCAATTTGTACGCTTCAGAAACTTATCTAAACACCAAAAGAAGATAAATCTGTCTTGTGAAGAGTTTCATATTCTATCCAATCTCGTCCCTGCAGTTACAAGATACTTACAACAACTAGTTACTTACGACAATCTAGTGGAAAAGTATCTCAAAGCAGCTGTTCTGAAATCACCTCCACCTCAGGTCACGTACGGATCCTTAGATGTTGCATTTTACAACAAGCTACCATTTGAAGTTGATTGCTACAGACGAATAAATCAAATAGTAAATGAAAAACAAAATGGTGTAACATACGATCTTGCCGAAACCGTAACCACGGAGAATAGTGATGCTAAGCCTGTAAACAATGAAGAGTCATCAGCGAGTACACAGGCTTAATTATTTTTTAAAACACAAAATTCGTGACCTTGAAACGTCTACAAACCCTAACATCAGAGAGGTATAAATACGAGTAACTCCACGGATAGTTCTTACTTGATAGTTTAGCTTCAACCATGTACTGCTGTGAGGAAAAGTGTTTCAAGACTCCATCTACAGTGGTAGACGGGTTAGCCTGTACAACATGTGAAAGTTTTTCTTATTGTAAATGCCGTTGTATGACATTCATCAAGAAATGGGAGAATCAAAAACCTATCCAGGAAACTGTTGTATTCTATAATACAAGTCATTTTAATACGTGTTGCCCTGATAAGTGTTTTAAGTTCAAAGTCAGGCAGATACACGGAATTTGTCTTAAAGGTGTGTGTCGCAAGACATTTTGCGATTGCATATTGGAACAGTGCAAGAACAGAGTTAGTTGGCAAAGCGTATAAATAAACAGCAGACACATAGGAGCTACATTTCGGAATCAAAGTCCAAAGAACAAACATCTCTGTAAGCAAATATGGATACTGTCGCGGCAGTCGAGGAACCCAAAGAACACACGAAATGTGTAGTTGAATTTCAGGCATTTAAAAACAACAGTGGGAGATTTATCGTCAAGGAACTTGTCATTTATGACATAACTACACACGTTGTAAATTACTTCGTTTTCAAACCTCCATTTAGTATTTGCAAACTGAATCTTAAAGCGTCCAAATCAAATAATTGGGTAACGTCAAACTATCATTATATATCATGGTATGAAGGATTCATTGAATACAAAGAACTAAGTAATATCCTTCGACATTATTGTAGACAGTACCACGAGATCTATACTTCTGGTTATGAAAAGTCCAAGTTCATCGGAAAGTATACGAAAGGCCCAGTAATTAATGTTGAACTACCCCACGCCTTCCTTCCCAACAACTATCACGGTTTATGTATTGGAATTCGTTGTCCTCAACATAAATTAAATCATTGCGCCTTGTCTCGTGCATACAGATTGGGAGCTTTCGTAAACAGTGGAGGGGAGGAATCCTATAAATTGCAGATGCAACAGTGGAGGGGAGGAAGCCTATAAATTGCAGATGCAACAGTGCAAGACTCATTCGCTCTTCTAACTTGACACAGGTAACATCGATATTCAAACACATACGTGCCATGGCTTCCAACGATCACCAACTTGAAGAGTTTGTACAAAAATTCAACATGCGATCTAAGTCCGAGTTACTTGCAGTGAGGAATGCAGCGAGCTCCAAGAAAAGAAGCACTACTCTGTACACTCGATGAAGAAGATGGATACCTCGCTTGGTCAAGCAGTTGTAGCGGTTCTTGCGACTCACCATACAAAGAGGGCGATAAAACCGAATTTCAAGTTTATTTGCCAAAACGTCATGTATCCTTCTTGATGAATGAAGATTTAGATGCTATACTTCCAGGAATGTTTTACTTAGTTTCGCATGGATTATCAAGCAATAACTCGCCTGAACTTACTATTCATGTTTGTTCTAACCAGACTGTGTAAATATTTCTCTAATACTTATATAGACTTTCGAAACAACTATGTGTAGTTTAGGTTAAGAAATACATTTTTTTAAATCTAAATTGAATGACCTTGAAAGTGTTACAAATCCATCTCACAGAATATGTTTATATAGAATAGTTCTTTTTTAAAATACAATTTGAATGACCTTGAATCGCACAGTATATAAAAGCTGTGCAACGATTTCACATATTTTATTCTGATGTTTATATTTGTCGAAGGATTGTTTCAACAACTTATGGAGTCGAAACGTACATTTCGTGATGGGCACATTCATTTTGCCGATCCATGTGTTACCAGTGTAAAGTTTTTTGAACCTGAAGAAGTCAAATCGTGGTCATCTACCGTTCTTGATAAACAAAGATTTAATAGACGTATTGAACAGAGTAAAGATAAATTAGATCTATTGTTAGAGACAAAGATAAAAACATTATAAACTTGCAGTCTTAATGAACATGACAAATGCAGATTATTTTAAGTTACCCACCGTGCTCTGTACGGTACGTATAGTTTCAAACAACACTCCTGACACGCGTTATCTGATTGGACATTAGCCTTGCGCCAATCAAGACGCAGCTTTAGTTCATAAAAGCAGAGGAGGTACGGAGAACCCACCACTCGACACCTAGACACAGACGTGAGAAGTTCATTTTTGTAACCTATTGACTAACCATGATGGCTTGCTACCTTTCCAAAACACGGGAGTGAATACACAAACATACAGTTGAATACACCAAGTCAGATAACTAAATTGACCGATGATTTACAGCATAAGATCCTGTTAAAGTATACTGTAACTATTGAAGAGATGAAATGTGACAAGCTGTACAGTTTGAATACCAACGATGGTTTCCCGACTTCAATTGTGTACCACAATTTGGTGATCAAAGACTTGACACACCTGAAACCGTTTCAAGTCTTCTTTACTTTCAGCTTTTCTCTCCAATTATATGTGCACAATTAGTAGCATGCATTCTGAATACACGAGGCCACCGACGTTTGAAGAGGAAGACACCTATTGCTCCATGGCTCCTCAACAGCCATTCAACATGACCCCGCAGAGCGAAGGATCTACAAGTTGGAACACCGGACCATGGTTTCCATCTGGAGACGGTGCAGCGTTCAAAACTGATGTCTAACAATGTAATATAGTTTTTTAAAACTCAATTTGAATGACCTTGAATCATACAATCCTTACGTCATCATGACGTCACTATGATTAAAATTAACCTCACACTATAGTGCGTCACAATGACGTCACTGGTGATGTCACGGTCACGGTGTTGACCTAGGCCCGGGTCGACGACATGCCCCAGCTCCCACGTCGTCACTGACGTCATTACCTAGCTCCAACGTCGTCGATGTCGTCACCGACGACATCGGAGCTGACCTATGACGTCACCGACGACGGAGTAAGCTGCCTCATGTCCTCGACCTTGACCTAACCCAACACCGTCACCATGACGTCACCAACAGCGTCAGCATCATTGCGCAACTGAGCCAGTTACCCCATTTATCCCCTACTATAGTACAATAGTTCTTCATTTGTCACATACCATCTTTTTACACAAGATACCTCACTACACAAAGACAGATGACATCGTCAAGTGATTTGATTGTGAATTAAATTAAACAATTTAACCTATAAATATAATTAAAAAAACATGAGAGGAAAATGTTAATATCATTACAGTTTTAGACATTTTCATTGAGATAATAATAATTTGACTAACTTAACTTAAATCCGTTGATTCTTATATGGAGCATGTGGCCTCGACGTAGTCTGTGCTCTGGCTCGCCTCCAGGACATCCCTGTCTGTGCGAGGTCTTTCTCCACCGCTCTGCTACACGAGTTTCTTGTCCTGCCTCCTTGCGGTTCCAGTCCAGTGCCTGTCTTGCTATACAGCTGTGGGCTCTTCTTCATCAATCTCCACCTTCTTCTGGTGATAAGTATTTTTACAGGTTCTTTTCTGGTAATCCTCCTTAAATCCTCGTTCCTGATTATATTTGGCCACCAAATTCCCACTATATGTCTCAGGCACATATTCACATATGCTTGCACCTTTGCAGCAGTGCACTGCTGATCCACTAAGTCTCGCAGCCGTACAGCAAGACAGGTATGACGTTGTAGTTGAAGAGTAGTATTTTGGTTTGCTGGAGGATTTGCCTTGATGCCCACAAAGAGCGGAGTTGAGCGGAAATCTCTTTAATTGGCTGTCTTCATTCTATTTTTAATATCCGCTTCTGCTCCTCCGTCTACAAAAGTCCGTCTTTAATAAGCGCTTCTGCTCCAGTCCCACAATACTACCGAGGTAACAAAAATCGGCTACTATTTCAATGTTTTCATAATTTTCGTTGTTCCTTGATTTATTTTCTTAGATTTAGTCTTATTTCCATTGACTCTCAATCCAATGTTGTTCGCTTCAACCCGCAGATCGCTGAGCTTCATTTCCATGTCTCGGAGGCGGAAGCTTTCTGCTAACTTGCAGAGATCATCAGCAACGTCAAGTTCTTCTAGCGGCCCTGCAGGCCCCCACGGCCCCCTTACCTCCTTATACCAAGCCCCCACCTCTATTCCTGTTTGTTGCTTTTCGAAGCATACAATCCAGTGTCATCACAAATAAAATTGGTGATAACAGACATCCTTGTTTCACTGCCGATTCAATCAACATGTATCGGCTCTAAGAGGCTCCCCATATGTTCCACTTGACAGGTATATCCTTCATACATCCTTTTTGTGAGGTTTATAATCTTCTGCGGGATTGCAAAGCTTCCATAGCAGCCCAGATCTATTCTGTTTTATAATTGAGTCAAACGCGTTTTCAAAGTCCACGAATAGTGAGGCTTGGAATTTCACAAACTGCTTCATTATTATTCTTAATGTATTGATGCGGTCTGCAATCTGTCAGCAGTGAGTGAATGAATACCTTTGATCTGCTGTTTATTCAGGCTTGCACAGCGATACGCCTGCACATCAAGCTTTTGTCATTCAAACACACACTCCTATCTAAACCTCACTTTCCTTTCTGTAACTTTGGTCTGCTGTCTCTTTCTGGATTCAAAATGACAGTATCACGGTACTCCCTTATACACTTACTTGTTTTGGGGAATCGAAAATATAGAAATATTTGCCGATATTTGCCCTCCCCCTTCCCCTCCCACCAAAAACCCCAACGTCATCTATCATTTCTCCAGGGTAAAGGAGGGGAAGTACGGCAAAAGTTCTTCTTAAGTTTCTATCGATTTCGCGATTGATTGTATCATTGAATATAGATGTTTAACATCTATATTCAATGATTGTATACTAAAACTTGTATAATGAAGAACAAACTAGAAGGCTACTTGATGTTTTTCGCAGTGTTTACTTTTTAGGTATACCGTATCTCAGTTTTAAATCTACATTCTACTCGTAGCTTTTGGCAATTTTTTTTACTAATACTCTATACTGTACCAAAGACCTTGTTTTTCATTTCTGGAAGCAGTTTAGAATTTGATATGTATGCCTATAATGTGCAAATATAATTTTGATTTCCATGTTAAAAAATACACTAGGGGTACGCTCTGGTGGGTCGCGTATCAGGATGAGCGAATGCCTGATGATTATCGTTGAGAAAACAACATTGGACCCCTCCTAACGCAAGCACTGGCTATTTTAATATGGCCAGGGAGCAATGCCCCCCTGGAACCCCTTACGCAGGCACCGGTTATTTCAAAGTTTGCTACAAAGGGCCATTCGCACCGCTCATGTCTATATGCTCGGCCTCCGGCCTCGCTGATGGCCGTTCGCTTCGCTCACGGTGGTTTGCTGCAAAGGGCCATGCGCTCCGCTCATGGCTATGCTCGGCCTCCGGCCTCGCTCACAGCAGTTTGCTGCAAAGGGCCATTCGCTCCGCTCATGGCAATGCTCGGCCTGAGGCCTCACTGATGGCAGTTCGCTTCGCTCACGGTAGTTTGCTGCAAAGGACCATTCGTACCGCTCATGACTAAGCTCGGCCTCCAGCCTCGCTGATGGCCATTCGCTTCGCTCACGGTAGAATGCTGCAAAGGGGCATTAGCTCCGCTCATGGCAATGCTCGGCCTACGGCCTCACTGATATCCGTTCGCTTCGCTCACGGTAATTTGCTGCAAGCGACCATTTGACACGCTCATGGCAATGCTCGGCCTGCGGCCTCGCTAACAGCCGTTCGCTTCGCTCACGGTAGTTTGCTGCAAAGGGCCATTCGCTACGCTCGTAACAATGCTCGGCCTGCGGCCTCGCTGGTGGCCGTTCGCTTCGCCAACGGTAGTTTGCTACATCGGCCCATTCGACCCGCTCATGGACATGCTCGGCCTGCGGCCTCACTAACAGCCGATCGCTTCGCTCACGGTAGTTTGCTGCAAGGGACCATTCGTACCGCTCATGGCAATGCTCGGCATCCGGCTTCGCTAATGGCCGTTCGCTTCGCTCACGGAAGTTTGCTGCGGCGGGCCATTCGCTACGCTCATGGACATGCTCGGCCTGCGGCCTCGCTAACAGCCGTTCGCTTCGCTCACGGTAGTTTGCCAAAAGGGCAATGAGCTCCGCTCATGGCAATGCTCGGCCTGCGGCCTCGCTGGTGGCCGTTCGCTTCGCCAACGGTAGTTTGCTACATCGGCCCATTCGACCCGATCATGGACATGCTCGGCCTGCGGCCTCGCTAACAGCCGTTCGCTTCGCTCACGGTAGTTTGCTGCAAAGGGCAATTAGCTCCGCTCATGGCAATGCTCGGCCTCCGGCCTCTCTAATGGCCGTTCGCTTCGCTCACGGAAGTTTGCTGCAAAGGGCCATTCGCTACGCTCATGGCAATGCTCGGCCTGCGGCCTCGCTAGCAGCCGTTCGCTTCGCTCACGGTAGTTTGCTGCAAAGGGCAATGAGCTCCGCTCATGGCAATGCTCGGCTCCGGCCTCGCTAATGGCCGTTCGCTTCGCTCACGGAAGTTTGCTGCAAAGGGCCATTCGCTACGCTCATGGCAATGCTCGGCCTCCGGCCTCGCTGGTGACCGTTCGCTTCGCCAACGGTAGTTTGCTACATCGGCCCATTCGACCCGCTCATGGACATGCTCGGCCTGCGGCCTCGCTAACAGCCGTTCGCTTCGCTCACGGTAGTTTGCTGCAAAGAGCCATTAGCTCCGCTTATGGCAATGCTCGGCCTTCGGCCTCGCTAATGGCCGTTCGCTTCGCTTACGGAAGTTTGCTGCGGCGGGCCATTCGCTACGTCCATGGCAATGCTCGGCCTGCGGCCTCGCTGGTGACCGTTAGCTAGCCAACAGTCGTTTGCTACATCGGGCCATATTGGATCCGCTCATGGCGATGCTCGGCCTCCGGCCGCGCTAATGGCCGTTCGCTTCGCTCACGGTGGTTTGCTACAAAGGGCCATCAGCTCCGCTCATAAGCATCCACTATGGGCTAATACGTATAATGGTTACGCCTCGGCCTTCGGCCTTGGCGGCAGGCGCGAGAGTGTGCGGTCGACATGACAAAGCATGTACAAAAGGCTAACATGTGTGACACTAACGCCTCGGCCTTCGGCCTCGGCGGCAGGCGTGTAGACAAGACTAAACATCTTCAAAAGGCTACTATGTGTGACTTTTACGCCTCGGCGGCAGGCGCGTTGCCATGCAGTCAGCACTACTAAGCACCTGGGATGGGTTGAAACGTTTGAACGCCTCGGCCGGAGACGCGGTGCGTCACCACCCGGTCGACATGACTTAGCATCCACTAAAGGCTAATACGTTTCACAATTAACGCAAATACGTTTGACACTTACAAAACTCTTAGGTACATTGTATTAGTCGTGCAGCATTTAATTTGAATTATTATTGCCATCAAACAGTGAAGCATCAATAATAATTAACATTAATATAATTATGTTCTGTTTATTGGTATCATAATTAGTTTCATAGTAATATTGTTATAGTGAGATTATATTTATTTTTGGTATAAATCATATTGCTTCCAGAAGTTGGTACAGCTGTTTGTTTGTTTATGTTTGGTGTAAATTAAAGTTTGTTACTTTCGTTTCCATGTCAATGTGTATCGCTAAAACAGCTGATTATGGCTGAGATTTTGTATTCAATGTATTTTAAATGTAAAGTTTAAATAGTTCTAAAATTAAAACTACTGAACGAATCTTCTCCAAATTCAATACCGACCTTCATTTTAATAATTTAAATCCATGTTTCAAATTTCAAGTAATTCCATTGGGTATTTTTTGAGTTATCGTTGTCACTAACAGAAAGAAAGACAGACGGACAAAAAACTTTTTTTCCGCTGGAGAGGATATCACTCACTTCGTTCGCTCATCCAATTATTGTAATAAGATCCAACTTTCGGCTAGTGAAGCACAACAAGCAGTTAAGCTACGTTTAGATAAAAAGTGTACAGTTTAATCAAATTACTGTTAGAGGTGAAACAGATGATCACAAAGGGCAAAGCGTTTGTGTGATGTAGAAAACAACCGCGACCTTTATAATGTTTTGACTCACTGCCAGAGTCTGCAGGTGCGGGTTGTTTAATGTTTCATTACTTTTGCCTCACACAAGGTTTCTCGTAAAACTTATTTGTGTTATACTTTTTGTCAAGATAAACTCTACAATACTACAATCCAACAATGAAACTTTTTTATTAGCTGGTAAGTTTATGATACTTTAAAGTAGGTGACGTAAAGTTAAAACTACATTCTCTGCAAATGTCATATTAAAGAAAGCACCAGGTACTTGAGCAATTCCCTAGTTTCAAACGAAATATCTCCTGGCTTAGTACTGAATCTTATTTGCATAAGTTAATGCCTTCGCCTGCTTTTCCTGACTTTGCATATGCTTAGCACTTCAGTTCCCTTAGACTTTTTTATAAAGCACAGTTCCAGTAAACTAAATCCTTCAATATCTACAACACTTCGAGCGTTAGATAATAGTTAATTTGAATCAATTTTAAAATGAGATAAATGAACAAGTTTACCTTTTTTAACACTTTTTAAGTAAAACATTATTTTTGTTGGCAAATGCCAATCGAATTTCAAAAGAAAATACTACTAGTAGGCTATTAACTGTGTAATTTCTATATATTTTAGGTTTCACTTTCTTATACTGTAGGCTACAAAGATAAAATAATGATTAAATATGTACAACTTGAAATAACTCGATATTCATTTCACTTGTATTACATTATGGTGCGGTTTTATTAATACATTGGACATAATTGTGACCTATATAAGTAATATGATAATATAAAATAGCATACATTATTATCTTTTAAATGTTTTAACAACAATTGTATTGTTATACATTTAAAAACAAGAGAACTGTGTTAAATTTAAATGTTTTATTCAGGTTTATGTAAGAATAAAGTGGCTCCACCAGGGGCGTATATAAGGGGAGCCCGGCCCCTCCTTAAATTGGGTGTTTAAATTTTTGGGGCAAGCAAAATCCATTTTTTGTTGCCTTATCGATAATTTTATTATTACAGTATTGTTATAAAATAACATGAGCAGAAACTAGTAATATTTAGTTTTGTACTTTATACATTCCTTATAAAAGATCTCTCTGTCCCTTTAGATGGTTTTACGTTTTAAGGGCGGTGAAGTGGCTGTGTAGTTATAGTTGGGGGGGGGTCACGCATGTGATGTTGCGTCAGCTCTACTCTGTGAATTGTGCCAAAGCGCGTTTGAAATTATCAGCTGTTCAATAGTAAAGAGGGGAGGGAGACGTTTAAAACAACCTGTATATCAGACCTTACTTTGGCCCCATTAATCCATATTTATGGAATATTTCTATGGGGCAATTTCGCTGACGTTCAAATCCAACGTGTTTTATAAAAAAAGCAATTATAATTATATCCAGATTAAATTATAGGGATACCTGACCAGAAGCTTTAAATGTTCTACACATACTACCCTTTTAATCGTCACTTATTCTATAAATGGTTTTATTCTTTATACCTAACAAAATATTCCTTTGATGATTCTGGTAATGCACATGTATATAACTTAAGAATCCAAAATTTAGTAAATACTTCCTATAATAGACTTCAGACGTATGAAAAACTCCCATTTGAAGCTGGTAGGAGACTGTTCACCCATTTACAAAAACATGTTTAAAAAATAAGATTTTATTGATTGAAAAATACATTTGAATCATTATCTGTATCAAAATTCATTCTATACTTTGAGATAATTAATAAAAAATCAGTACAATTTTTATTCAAAATTATAATTTTTTTACTAGATATTAGTGTTTACCAGTGGTATTAAATTATGTTATTTTTAAGCCAACTAAAGAAAACGTTTTGCATAATTTTGACACTAAACCTTGTTCTGTTCTGTTGGTCGCCTTGCTAAAATCGACATTGTAAACGCTGGACAGTTCTTCAAAGCACGCCTCAAACAAAGCACTTGTGTTGAATAAACTCAGTCTTTGATAAAGCTAAATGTAATGTATCACAGTGCAAGGCTTTTAATACAGTACAAGGCTGCACTCGAGACGGGCTAAAGAGCTTCTGTTTGCACACTTGTATACACTTTAGTGGTCAGAATTGCCGGAGTTGGGGGTTTATTTGCTCAACTGATTTGATACGTTATATGTGGAAATATATATCGGATATTAAGCGTTAGAGCTTAGTGAAGCTACTGATTCTACATATCATCCAAACGGGCCCAGCCAAATAAGACAAAAAAAATACTGAGGCCTAGAGTTAGTTAAAGAATTTGGTGTGCCGTTCGATTTTACTAAAGGAGCGGCCCTCAAATATTAACTGAAAGTGATTAGGATAGGCTTAGGGCATGTTATATAACAGATTAAAAGCCTTTTTAGGCCAAATTGAATGGTGCAAATTTCAATTCGATAAGTTGCGCGTAAAGCAAAAATAATGGAGGGAGGTTTCAAGTTTGTGGGTTTGCACTTGAAAACGTTGCCATTTTTAGAACCTTTGGTGATACAATTTGCTTTTCTAATTGAAATCTTTAATTTGATACCAAATCTAGCCCTATTTCTTAACAAGAACCGTTCTGCTTACACGGCTTTTAATAATAAAAAAATTTTATAACAACGAACAGCACACTAAATTATGGGTGGAATTTTTAGAGAAAAGTCTATAAACTTCAAAATACAAATTGCAAAAAAACCAAAACTAAACTTATTGGCAAACGAACAACCAATACCAGGGATTTTAGCTAGAATAACTCGCCTAAGATGAAACTACCTGGGTTACTGCTGGTTTCTTGTTCGTAGATTCCTTTGTTGAATCGATTCTAATCCATCGGCAGCAATGTCTGGTAATCTTGAAGAACCCGATACAATCAATAACCCGTACCCGTAATTCTTCTCCACAAATTGATGGAAGGTACTCTGATAATATATAGCCTACTGACTTGCACTGTCAAATTATTTTGCCCAAGCTACACAACACAAAATGGGGGGAGTAGAATAAATTTGTTAGTTCTAAGACAAGATCTGTCCTAGAAATAACAATGGGGTTTTGAGCTAGATGCGATGCAACAGAAAGCCAGTTTCTGTGAAGAAAATCCATCATTTCAAACTCAAACTTGTTGAAAGAGCGGTGTAGGTGAGAAGGAAATGCTCAAGCAGTGGCTGTTAGCCGACACAGTCACGCGATCCAAGTAGTGGTTGTTAACACGCCACACAACGGGGTGGCTTAGTTTGCCAACATACATTCTGCCAATATTCCACTCTGCTTACACCACACAACCCTTGTAAATTATCGTCTTTGTTTGCATTCTTTCACGTATTATGTTTTCACCTTTCTTATTTTGTGTAGAAATTTTTTAACGACACAGTCTGCCAGTTTTTTCCACTATTGTCTGTTATGTACATTAATGTTCAATATAAATTTTACTTTCGACAAAATTATCTCCTAGTTGGTTTGAAAAATCCAAAAGATGAAGATTATTGTCTTTATTTCAATGTTAACGCACACTTGTTTGTGTAACAAAACTATCGAGTATTTAGAACATTTTGGTTATATCAAAGAAGAAGCGCAGACAGATAGTATAGAGTCTGGTATTAGTTTGTTCCAGGAGACGTTTGATCTCCCAATAACAGGATGGTTGGATAATGATACTACAGCCTTAATGAAGAAAGCCAGATGTGGAGTAGTAGATAATTTAGACCCATTTTCGGCAAGTCAATCAATAAAATGGCAAACAAATATAGTCACTTGGTATATGGCGGGTGGAAATAATCAGTATAGCACTTTAATTGAAAAAGCATTTGCTTTGTGGGCTGATCAGACTAATTTAATTTTCAAAAGAACCATACAAAGTCCAATGATTTACATTATTCTGGCGGACCGCCAACACTTATGCTATTCTAGAAGCAGCCAATGTTCATCTATTTTTGACGGTCCCGGAGGCATTCTTGCCCATGCCTTTTATCCAGATATATATCTAAATAAAACTGATATTCATTTTGACAAAGACGAAGCGTGGGACTTTACAATGGACATACCGGATGCTGCCAAACATTCATTTTTCATGACGGCTGTACACGAGATTGGTCATGCTTTGGGACTTGGCCATTCTTATACTAAGACATCGGCCATGTATCCATATTACCAGAGCCCTACAGGAATTGCAAATTTAAATGAATACAAGTTGGATATAGATGATGTTAGGGGAATACAGTTTTTATATGGTTTACCACCTCCATCAACAACAACAACAACAACAACAATGAGTACAATAGTACCAAGCAGCACGGCAATTCCAATAAGCACTACCACAATTAAACCAAATATACCTCGAAATAATTATAATGATATATGTTTAATAAAAAATAAAATAGATCATTTCTTAGTATTCAAAGATAGGTTATACGTATTTTATGGAACATATGTTTGGGTTTTAAATGTTGATGAATCTCAAAGGACGAAGGATGAATATACAAAACCTCTTTTGATAAACAATTGGCTACCACATTTACCATACAATTTTACAAAAATAAACGCAATTTACCAAAGACCAAATGATGAAATAGTAGTTTTTGTTGATAAAACAGTATATACTTACGCCACTCCACATTTGAATCTTGTGTCTAGAATGAATTTACTAGATTTTGCATCAAGACCGGTTAATAAATTGAATGCAGTATTTTCAACAAACCAAGGAAAAAGTTATATAATTATTGACGATTGGCATGTTTTGGAAATTAATGAATGTACAACTAAGACAATTCTTCAGGGCACTGTATCTAAAGTGTTTCCTGGTATTCCAATTGGAATTAAAAGCGCTTTCAGGTATAAAAACGGTAAGTTATATTTTTCTTCAGACAAACTTGTTTTTGAGTTTGACGAGTTTACTGAAACAGTGACAAAGACAGATTCTGACCCCTCAAACTTTTTCGGTATAAACTGTATACGACAATCACTTTTAACAAAATTATTTGACTTGATAAAGGTTATTGAATAGGAGGGTTTTAAGTTTACAAGATCCATTGTAAAATGAATGAAAGGCAGCGTATTGCTTATGAATTGCATGCCCCAGCAAGGAAACATTTTCCGACAAGACGTGTGGTTTTGAAAGGGCTTGACGATTTGTATCAGATGGATTTAGCAGATATGATTCTCTATTCTAAATACAACAAAGGTTACAAATACATATTGTTTATTATAAATTGTTTGTCCAAATTTCTGTTTACAATTCCCATTAAATCAAAAACAGCATCCGAAGTAACATCAGCCTTAAAACCTATATTAAAATTACATCGAATGAAAAATCTACAAACTGATGATGGCAAAGAATTCTTTAACAAACAAATGAAAGCTATATTAAAATTGTACGGGATTAATCATTATTCAACATATACTGCTAAGAAATCGAGTATCGCAGAACGTGTTATCAGAAGTATAAAAACGCGTTTGTGGAAGATGTTTACCGAGCGTGGATCCTATCAATGGTTGGACATTTTACCCACAATTGTTAAAAAATATAACCATAGTATACACAGTACTATTAAGATGAAACCGGCTGATGTGAAATCTAAACACGTTGCGGGAATTTTGAAACGTCTTAATAAACCACGACACATCATCAGCCCCAAGTATAGACCTGGTATGAAAGTGAGAATAAGTAAATATAAACACGTATTTCAGAAGGGTTACTTACCTAATTGGACAAATGAAACTTTTATAATATATTCTGTTCAACCTACAACGCCCCCGACTTATAAACTGAGAGCAGAGAACGGGGAAATTATAAAAGGGGGGTTTTATGAATATGAAATAATGCCTACAAAGATCGGGGATATATATTTAGTTGAAAAAATAATCAGGCAGAAAGGAAATCGTATTTTGGTGAGGTGGAAAGGTTACGATAAATCAGCCGACAGTTGGATAAATAAAAAAGATTTGTTATGAAGAAAACCATACAAGGTGTAAAACTTCCTGTAAGAAATTTTGATATATTCACCACGGATTCAACCACCATCCCTTTCAGTAGAAACGGTGTCTTGTTCCCCGATTCCATAAGATGTTTGATAGTGGGTAGCAGTGCTTGTGGGAAGAGCAATGCTATGTTCAGCCTATTGTTCCATCCTAATGGAGTGCGTTTTAAAAATGTTTATATTTTTTGCAAGACATTAAATCAGCCAAAATACAAATTACTTGACCATGTTTTAAATAACGAAGGTGGTGTCAAAGGGGTAGAGTTGCATTTATTTACCGATAACAAAGAGGTGATTCCTCCTAACGAAGCCAAACCGTATTCGGTTATGGTTTTTGATGACATTGCATGTGAGAGTCATGATAACATTCGCAAATATTTTGCAATGGGGCGGCACAATTTAATTGATGTGTTTTATATTGCACAGTCTTATTCAAAAATACCTAAACAGCTAGTGCGGGATAATTCGAATTTTCTTGTAATATTCAAACAGGACGATATGAATTTGAAACATATATATGACGATCACGTTAACGGTGATATGACATATAAAGAGTTCAAGGGTTTATGCCATAACGTGTGGAACAAGGGAAGATTTGGTTTTGTGTGTGTCAACAAGGAAAGTGCGTCAGATCATTATCGTTATCGCATAGGGTTTGACACCCCCATAAAAAGTATATAATGAGCTGCGTCTAAAATGTGATTATAATTTTGGCCTTGTATTAACAACAAAGTTTTTTTTTTAGCCAAAATATAAATGTTAGGTGGAAAAAATGAACGAATGGTGAGGGAAATAGCCAAATTGCGTAAGATTGTTAAGAACAAATACAACAAACTTAAGTATGGCCAAATGGAAAAGGAACGAGAATTTGAAACACAGTTTAAACCTATAATAGAACCATTGACCGCGCTAGCCAGTGGTGAAAATATTGTTCCCACAAAATTAGAGCCAAAAGTTGAAGAAGATTCGCAGTTTTCGCCTAAACGTGCTTCAACACCTGTATCTGACAGCGATTTACATGACACTATAGGCAAACATGAAGAAGTCACCTTTAATACTGTTGGGGATGGAACACATTTTCTTAAAGATTCTTTTATTGGGGAAACAAGTAGATATTCGCCTTCAACATCACGATTAAGCGACGCTCTTGAAACCTCGGGAGGTCTGCATTCTGCTTCACAGTACATAGAGAGTATTTATAATAATGCACTTACCAAGAAATATATGTTAAAGTTAATGCAGGATAAAGCTGGAATTAAAAGGACAATTGACCATACTTTCGGACCAAGATTTGAGGGAGATCAACTAATGGTTGGTGATAAAAAACTAGAGTTTGATGAAGACGGGTCTATTCGTATCGATAACGTCTCTTACAGACCAACTGAGGGGTTGTATGAACTACTTTTTAAAAGAATCCCTGACGATGAAAAATTTGATGAACAGGATGAATTAAACTATAAGGATATCTTGACTAGAACAAGCGCTCACAAAAAGGGTTATAAACGTTCATCCCATATTAATCGTGACGGTTCGTTAAAGTATAAACATGTTATAGTAAAGTTATTCCCAAAACTGTTGTATGGAAGAGGTGGTGGTTACATGCTTTACAAAAGACTGTCAGATTCTGATATATCGTATTGGGATGATCCAAACGAAATTTGTGACAGGTTAAGGTTATTAACCGCATCGGCAGAGTCTGGAAATAATTCACATATAAATGAAATTATCAACATTATAGAAGAATTACGTGAAGCAAAATATATAAAAGATGTGGGAAATCTTAAATTTAGACTATTGTTAAAATGAGTATTGATAAATTTGGAAGGTCATTAGCTTCTGCACAAACGGGCGGCGTGGTGGGCCCAAGAGGTATTGGATTTCACTTGACTGTAGAAGGAAACTATGATTTGGATGGTAAACGTTTGTGCAATTTGCAAAGTCCGAAAGAACCCACTGATGCGGTAGATCTAGATACTGTTCAAAATAAAGTTAATTTATGCCTGAGAAGAGATCAAACTGGTAGTTTCAATGCTGAAAATTTTTGTATTATGAATATTAAAGAGCCTATTTCAAACACTGATGCGGTAACTAAAGAATATTTGCTTGCAAATATTCCAAAGAAATTGGATAAAAGTTACTCTTTTCACCAGTTTGCCATACAAGATGTGGGCTATGCAGCACAAGGTGGGGATGCTATAAACTTAAATTACATAAACGATAAATGTGTAACAACAAAGGATGGAATTACTGGCCCTGCTTTTGATGCAAAAAATTTAACTCTTACCAATCTGGCAGATCCTATTTTTAAGAATGAGGCGGTCAACATAAGATACCTTGAAAATCATACAATTCATTCAAACTTGCATAATAAGGAGCTTGTCTTTAACGCAAAGAAAAGAAGAATTACAAACGTCGGTGCAGCTGTGAATCTCGATGATGTTGTCACTAAAGAAGAGCTTTCAGAATTCGGATATGCGCTTTTTAGCAAACTTCATAAAGGACGTGCAAATATGTTAAGTAAGAGCGAATGGAAAACTCGCGCTGTGTCTACACCATGGGCAGAAATATTTAAATAAGTTTTTCTGTTTTGTTTTCTTTCATTCTTTAATGTCAAAACGTGAAAGAAAGGGTGGAAACATATTGTCTAAAATAATAAATAAAGCCATCGACTTACTCCCGATTGAATTACACATTCCCGGATATTCTTACTGTGGTCCAGGAACACATCTTAAACAGCGTTTAGCTCGAAATGATAAAGGTATCAACCCTTTAGATGCAGCTTGTAAAGAACATGATATAATATATGATAAATATTCAGATTCAGAAACAAGAGCAGAAGCCGACAGAGTTTTACAAGAAAAAGCCTGGCAAAGATTTACATCTTCCGACGCTACACTAGGTGAAAAAGCCGCCAGTTACGCTGTAACAACCGCTATGAAGGTAAAGTCCAAGTTTGGTGGGAAATACAAAAGAAAAACAGGGGGTAAGAAAAGTAAAAAAAAGAGGAAAGGAAGTCAATATCATGTGGGTACTAAGATCATGAAACGTTTAAAAGGTGCGGGGATTTTTTTGAGACCTTACTCAAAAACAGGAGGTGCTGTGGTAAAAACAAAAAGAAAAAAAACACGATGCAGAAGAAAAAGAAATTAACAAAACAAAAAGAGATGTCCAACTACGATTTGGCAAAAGCAGCTAAGACTATGCGTTTAAAGTCATTTCGTGGTGTATTTATGCGTGACACATTACCAAAATTTCCTTTAAAAAATGAATCGGGTATTTTAAATTTAGATAGCGTGTTGAACCCTGGAACGCACTGGACAGCTTGGAAGAAAAGGAATTCAAAAGTTTTATATTTTGACAGTTTTGGCAATCTAAGACCTCCAAAAGAATTTATTAGGTATATCGGGCCCAATGTGAAAATTTATTATAACTACCATAGGAAACAAAAAATTTATTCAGTTAATTGTGGCCAGCTTTGTTTAAGATTTCTTTTAAAACACGAGTGTTAAAAAAAAAAAATGGTAATGTTTTGTTTGAGCGGTAGATCATCTATATTATCATGTGACATGTTTCCCAGGATAGAATTAGATGCTACTAAGGAGTGGGAGCTCGCCTTTATTGATATGACCTCTTATAATTCCATACCTAATATTGTAAGCGGCAAAAATAATATTTTCTATTACATTTATGAAAATGAATCCGAAAAAAAATAGAAATTCCCACGGGTCTATATGAGATAAGCCATATTGAAGAGTACATTAGTAAGAAACTCCCTACCAATGTTTCATTTTCTCTGAAACCTAATTTGAACACCTTAGATGTTGAACTACAATCTTCAGCAATAATTGATTTCAGCAAACCAAACAGTTTAGCAGACTTATTAGGTTTTGAGAAAAAACAGTTAGGAGCAAATCAATTACACACATCTCTAAACGCTGTTAATATTAATCCCGTAAACTCAATTCGCATAGAATGCAATCTTACACGGGGTGCATATCAAAACGGTATTGAAGGACATATTATACACGAGATGTATATTTCTGTACCACCCGGGTATAAATTAATTGAAATCGCTAAAAATATCATTTACATGCCAGTTAATGTTCAAAGAATAGACAACGTAACAGTCACGTTCAGAGATCAAAGTGGCGAATTGATTAATTTTCAGTCTGAAAATATTTCATTAAGGCTACACCTCAGACAAAAATATGGGTCTAGTATTTAAGAAAGTAAAAACGGGGGCAGGATCCAGTTTGAATAAAATACCAACAAAAGACACACCCACAGCTGACCATAATAAAAAGCCATTGTCAGCACAAAATATAGCATTTCTAAAATCCTTAGGTTTTGAGGTGGCCAAAAATGGATCAGTCAATTTTGGAAATAGATAGTGAGGCAGAATATAATAAAGTTATTACCGGGTTTGAATGGCATACACAAAAACCCTTTGTATCCAATACATACCATTCTAATGATGAAGTGCGAATTTTAATTAATAATCAGGATATAATCACAGCACCGTTTGAAAGTTATTTGTACATTAAAGGTTCAGTGTTAGGAAAGAAAGTGGATGATTCGGCTGCTAAAGTGTACTTAGTGAACAACGCTATACCATTCCTTTTTGATGAAATACGATATGAATTATCCAATGTAACAATAGATAAAACAAAAAATCCGGGTATTACAACTACAATAAAACGGTTGCTTTCGGTAAGAAATGAAGAATCTACTGCTTTAAAAAACTCTGCTTGGTTTGGTCCTGGCGAAACTTTAGAATTGAACAAAACAGATGGCTCGTTTACTTTTTGTGTCATGCTAAAACATTTACTGAATTTTGCAGAAGATTACCGACGTGTGATAGTCAATTCAAAACAGGAATTGATTCTGTTGCGATCAGCAACAGACACAAATGCGATTTACAGTACAGAGGCAGATACTGGTAAAACAACCTTGAATATTGAATCAATTTTTTGGAGAATACCATATGTTTCTGTCGATGATAAAAGTAAATTAGGTTTAATGAAACTCCTTAGTAAAGACACACCCATCCATATTCCTTTCCGAACTATGGAACTAGTGGAGTATCCAACTTTACCGACAGCTAAAAACCACTCATGGACAGTGAAAACGTCTTCTCAATTGGAAAAACCACGTTTTGTTATTTTAGCATTTCAAACTGGTAGAAAAAATAAATTGGATAAAAATATGTCTGAATTTGATTCATGTGGACTGGTCAATGTTAAACTGTATTTAAATTCTCAATATTTCCCCTATGACAATACACGTGGAGACTGGGCGGTATTCTATGATATGTTCACCCGTTTTCAATCTTCATATTATGGCCAAGAACCTTCGACTTCTGTAAGTTTAGAACTATTTAAAAGTAAATGTCCCCTATATGTCATAGATACAAATTTTCAAAATGAAACTTTATTGAGCGGAGCTGTAGATATTAGAATCGAATTTGAAACAGCTGACAATGTAAGTTCAGATACCACGGCTTACTGTATGCTCATATATGATCAGCTAATTGTTTATACCCCACTCACGGGGATGGTACGTAAAATGTGAAGATCGATAAATTATTAGCGGGGCTGTTTTGCCGGTCTCAGTCGTTTGCCAACTGTTGGGAAGAGAACATGATCATGGAGCCGATTGAAATGGATTTAAACATACATCGTCTTTTAAAGAGAAAATCAATATCCCCTAATTTTGTATCCGGAGTGTTTTTAAAAAATGTGCATTTTTTAAACACTGACTGTTCAAAATTTGCTATCACTGGAATATTTCAACATAACGGATTCCAGCTAGGTCTAGCTATTTATTCAAAAAAGGGATGTTTATTTTGGCCCTTTGATGTTGTCGGCCAACTTGTGCCACTAACAAATTTAATAAGTAATGCTTTAAATACTGGCTGTGGAAAACATGTTTCAAAACTAGAATCAGGAGAAGAAATGATTGCACGGAAATTATTTGGTAAATGGTATGTTCACATGTCCGATACAATAAATAATGTTGTTTTCTCGGCTCAAGAATGGTCCCAGTTTATAGCTGCCCTACCTTTGATTCTCCACAGTATGAAATCACTGTTCTTCGACGAGGTAATTATAAGAAAATTCATCATTGATTCTCTTTCATCTGAAACGGAGGTTGTTCCACCAGAAGAGTCGGCAAAATGGATTGACCATTTAGTACATGAAATTTACCATTTCAAACATTTTCCTGTGAACATTGCTGTTGAAGATTCGACTTCTAGAACTCCCGCCCCATCCATCAATTCAACCATGCCTTCTGCTATGAATATGCCAAGCACACCCTCAATTGTTGACGAATAATACCAGAAATTGTTTGATTGTTTTAGATTGTATTATGTTTCAAATGTATTATAAACTTTTGTTAACTAAATATGAAAAAAGACTTTTATTATTGAATAAATGTAGAAAGTTTTTTCAAATTTCAAGCTCATTTTCTTTATTCCCTAATTGTACACTAATGGTTTAAACATATAAGTATTCTTTTACACAATAATTTCTGCATGATACAGAGTGTTGTGTTGTATTGATTAAACTTTTTACCACCCACCCCAAATACCCCTACCTCATTTATGCTGTAAGCGGGTGGGTGCATGACCACTCGCAATTCATTAGGTTTCACTGTATTGATCAAAGTATTTATTATCCCGCCCGCAACACTAAATATCAAACTTCACATTTACAATTAAATAATGTGAGGCTTTAGCACTGGCATATTCAAAACATTCTCCCTAGTTTTGAAGAAAAACCACAAGGTGAAAATAATTTGAACAAAAATTGTTTTACAGCTATTTATTTGTTTACATTGTGGGCTAAATACAATATTAAAACCGTGTCATACAACTACAAAGAGAGGTGGAGAAAAAGTTGTATAGTAATGATATTAAAGATTTTTTAAACAATTTTACAAATTTAAACATTTCATTAAATAAGAATACAAAATTCAAAAATATCACACAATTCTATTACGTTACAACATCAAAAATAGTAGTTTAAACTAAGCAATGAATATAGTTTAGCACACTATGCCACATCAAAATAGTAATTTAAATTAAGCAATGAATACAGCTTAGTATAATAGACACCATGCGTGCAGACTTAATGCTCGATTAGATTATATTCATTACATTTTTCTCAGATAAGTATTATGTACGAGAATTACTAAATACAAAACAGCTGTCTTGGTTAAGTATTGTGTGCAAGAATTAAAACAATATTGTGTATGGCTATTAAAAGAAACATAAGAACCACTTTTATTTTATTATAAAAGTTTTGCTAACGCATCTTTCAATTTGAATTTTTCACCCGTAGTAGTTAAAATTTCAACACCTCCTAGATCATTTTTGTTGAAGGTGTTACCATCAACCGACCAAAGATGATAGTGTTTCGGAAGGTGCTCTGAAGTTATTTTCGACTCATGCACATCGTTAAGTTTTCTTAAATACTCGATATCGACTTTTCCAACCTCTTCTTCTCTTGATCTCTCTGTAACCCGTCCGAAACAAACAAGCGGATCTGTTTTAATGTAAATTACAACATTTACCACCCTCCTATCATAGCTTTCTGTTTCCAAAGACGAGCTTAGTTTAGAAAGTATGGTGTTTTCTGTATCCGTAAGAATTTCTGTCTCTTGAAGTAGACAGTTAAACAACTCTTTAACGCTAAATGAACTTCTTTCGGCCACAACAACTTGGCATTGATTTTCTATTAGAGATTTTCTCGTGCTTTTCTCTTGTTGGCTCATGTCTAAAAGAGCATTTATCTGAAACGCAAACCCCCATTTTTTTTGGTTTGTATAGTACATTTCTAGCAGATTTACACCCCCAATATTTCTCCACTCGGTCAAAGGCTCGGTGATATGTAACGAAGTTCTTTCAAAATTAGTCTCAATATATTGACACAATTCTTTAGCAAAAGTTGTTTTTCCAGCCCCAATATTCCCTTCCAATGTAAATAGTGTCATACTCAAACTTTCTGATATCTAAAAAAAATAAAACAGAAGCAGCATTTAAAACATACATTTTTGTAAATAAAACAATATACATTTTGTAAAAATTAAACACACACTGGTTGATATAAAATAACTTTTATAGAAACGCATAAAACAAAAGGTGTTACTCTAATTTATAGTGTCCAAAAGCTGTAGTGTTTATATTATCTGAACTCAGTTTACGTTTATCATCATTCGAATCTAATGCCAATTTATTTACAGAAATTGTGTGGACAATATGGTGTTTTGATCGAAATGTTAGGATGTTTCTCCTTTTTCTTTTTAAATTCAACAGACAGTCTTTAAAATCATCATATGTTATATGATGTTTTAATACAGATTTTGTAACACCTTTTGCCTTTTTTAATCTGACACCTTTGATTTCTTCTAAATATTTATCATTCACAGTTTTAAAACTATACAATTTTGGCCTTAGCCCAATAAACTCTACAATTGGAACACCGCAAGCTTCATCTTTGAAACAGCCAAGCACACCTTTGTTAGCATCAGAAAACCATTTGTTTTCTTTTGGTAAAGTAGAAAGATCAATGTAATTTTTTAGGGGGGGTTTGGAAAAATCTTTGTACACATTATCCGTGAAAATCTCTAAAAAGAATGAGTCTGTATCCATGTATAGTAAATTAATCTTTTTATAGCTATCTTTTAGTATATTATAGAAAAAGTTATACATTACAATCTTCGATATTTCTAGTATACAAAATCCCGCGTAGATCGGTTTGTTAAATAAAATAGAGTCTTTTTCTAATTCAACAGCGCATAAATTTTCATTGTATATGATCCGGTTTTTGAATGTAGGTTTAGCTATAAGTTTGTCTAATCTTTTTTCATTATTAACTAATTCCAGCTTTATGTGTGCTCTAATATTCTCGATACACTTACCAAATGTGCTATTACAGAGATTTTTGAAATACTCTTTTTCAAATGCATTTTTTGCATTTTTCTTTTGACACATATTAAACTCAATGTATGGTTTCAACCACTCTGTTTGATTAAAACATAAAATACGATGTACTTTTAAAAGAATTAATTTATTTAAAAGAGCTTGTTTTAAATTTTTATAATAACAAACGTAGTTGGTTTTTGAATGAAAATCTGTGCATAGTTTTTCCCCCCTTTTTTGATATTCTAAACGCTGCCTGTCTGGTAAAAATGGTAAATCATTATGTAAATCATGAAGAAACGCTGGGTAAACTATGTCACATTCTAAAATATACCCAACATCACTGTCATCAGGGCACATAAAAACATCATAATCTTTCAGTTTTTCACTTGCCATCCAATGAAAATTACTTTTTGGTAATTTTGCGCTCATGGCCAAACTGTACAAAGCATTGGCGTCTATATACATCAAATGAGATGTTTCTTTAGATTGGTCAAAATTAACTCCATTTGCAAATGGATTATTTGACTGTGCGTATTTTTTAGGACATGTTGTTATCCCACCACGTATTCCATTTTCTAAAAAAATATACATATCATAATCTAGAAGAAGTTCTAATTCCACTTTAGTAAATTTTAGCATTGCATCAAACGAGAATCCAGGAAGTGTGAAATAATGACAAGGATCTAGATTGTAATGGGATAAAGATAAAGTTCTATGCGCTTCATACACATCAGACAACAATACTGTGTCAAGAAGCAAATACAAATCACTATAGTCACCCAAAGTTTGACATCCAAAATGCGACCATATTAATTGTGCTTTTTTGTAATCTTCTTCTTTTATGCCACTTCCTGTCATTTGATTATAAAAGTTCTTTTTTGGTGGTAAATTAGTCATCTCTAATTTATCCCAAGAATCAACAAAGTCGTAAGGAAATTTTTGTTTTGAACAAATCAAGTTGAAATCTGTTTTGTCAGGAAAAATTTTGCTAGTATGAAAAAATTGGCCTTTGGGTAAATTCTCAACAAGTATGCTTAAACTTTCATTAAGGAATTTACAACTGTCTATGAATCTTAATTTTATTTTATTTTTTGTTTGTTTAGTAAATGTTATTAATTTTTCACTCGTGTGTGGTATAACATCTATTCTTTCCTCGTCACAGCCAAGCTCTCTTATGATAAAATGATTATCATAGTTCGAGCCGTTATGGATAATCACGCTAATATATGTTTGATTTTGTCTGTTAAGGTTGCATTTAGAACACAAAACATTTCGAAATTGACCCGAAATATGACAGTGATCTCTAACTGGTACACATAAGTCTGTAAACATTATATTACATAATTCACACCTTAAGGCTGTGTCGAAGCGGAATTGTTCATCCTCTGTTAAGGGATACATTGGAAAATTGTTTTCTTTAAGCACAGCACCCAACATGTTGGCACACGAAATAATATATTCCATAAAGTTTGAGGAAGCATTTTTACCTCTGTAAAGATGTGGAGATTTTGGCAAACACTCGCGCACACACTCGGGAGTTTTAGAATCTACCACCACATACACGCAATAACTCATTGGCACATGTGTTTGATATATTTCTGTATACTTGGATCTTTTTATGGTGGAGGTCGCACTATTTTTAACAAGCAAACATTCAAAATCTACATAAAATACAACTGGCAAACGAATTGAGTTTTGAGGTTTGCAAAATTTTAAAATAGGCACGACTCCTTCATTATCACATTCGGGCATAATAGGTTTTACGAATTTAGTTTTTGAATCATTACAAAAGAGCTTATGATTTTCTAAACGTTGTTCACATCCAACACCTTGATAATGTGTGAAACAGCGC
>NW_028290539.1:0-2500 GCF_965113065.1 Corylus avellana
CTTGGGCAAGTCACATATTGCGCGTTCCCGCTTTTTTTTTTTATTCTTTTAGAAATCTTATTTATGTTATGCTTGCTTTATTGAACTCATTTCATATCATGGTTCAAACGTTAAAAATCGGTGGGCTTTACTAATCCTTTTCGAAATCCAAAGAGGTTCCCATGGAAATGAACCACTGGATCATCTGTCAACTGATCAATCAATTACTTCTTCAGAATACTAAAAAAGATTATTTTATTTTCTTTTTATTAATTTTTCATTATTAATTTTATTAATATTAATATAGGCCTATACTCTTTTTTCCTTCGTCAATTTGATTCTTTCAATGGATATCGGGATTCATATTGAATAGAATCAGAAATTCTAGGAATTAGAATTGTAAGAGTAAGAATTGCCCTTCGATTTTTTCAGATTGATGATTGGAATCAACACAAATTAAATAGATGAAGCAAAGAAATAGAATTGGTACATTATGTAAATACATTACATATATGTAATTGATATCTATGAAGATACATATTGCAGATTGATCTATATTAAACCTCTATCTTTATACAGTACGACTTTATATACTACAATAACAATAATAAGTATGGTAGAAAGATTCATCTATTTCTTTCTACCATACTATCGAATCTCATAAAATACTGATGATTCTCGTCCGCTTATTTCATTTAAGACACGAAATCTTAATACTTTTCATTTTCTTTTTTCTTTTCAATCATTGATAAAAAGATAAAAACTAAACAGTCAAGTTTAATTCAAATTAATCATTTTGACTGACTGTTTTTACATATATTATAAGTAAAAAAGCAGTAGGAACTAGAATGAACAGTGCAGTAGCAATAAATGCGAGAATATTTACTTCCATAATCTCATCGTTTCATTTTTAATTAATTCGCAATAACTCGGGATTTAATCCCATAGAGCTGATAAATCTTTCGCCTGTAAATTCAATATTCAATGGGATGAATTACATCTCGACGATATCGAATCGGAGCAATATCATGAATAACAATATCTGAGCTATCAAATTGATTCATCGTCGAGAATTAAATAGTATAACATAGGAAGATCTTTTATCCATACCGAATTCAAATTTTGATTCCTGATCCGATAAATAATTCCTTTACTTTCTTTATCATTCTTTTCCTTTCCATTCTTTCTTTTCTATAACCTACGTCCCTCCTTGTGGAATCATCTGATGAAATATCATATGACCGCCTTTACACTTACTTACATTGGTTATAAAAAACCCCAATAAAATAACCAATAGAAGCGAAATGTAAAAAGGAAGAAGTTTAGTTCTAAACCCCCTTTTTATGATCTAATCTTCTTGGAAAACAAAGAAGTAGTATAAATAAGGAGAGTCCGGGTATAAAAAAATCGAGTATTCCATCAAATTCATTAAAAAGTTTGTTCTTTCTTCGGCAAGACCCTTAAACTTAAAAAAGATTATTCATTCCCTCACAAAGAGAGATAGGATCTTCTTTGAGCTTTATTTTATTAATATCCCATTTCCTTGGATTAATTTTGGGATGCATATATCAAAAATTCAGTGTGAAATTTGAATGAGATAAATTGGTTCAAATTCACATTAATAATTTCAATTATTAATTGAGGTTACACAAAATCGGAGCCCTAAAGGGATATACTTTTAATCTTAAAAGTATTATATCAAAGTTACTATGTTAAGTTAATCTTTTTTGTATCGTACAAATTCCATTTCTGTATAGCCCCCTGTAAACATATAGTACTCTATTACACAGATCGGGAATAATCGAAAAAGCCAGACTCCGTACGGTATTTCTTGGAATCCTGAATATAATTTTACCAATCATTGTACTAATCTACATATGTCTTTCTCCTATCAATTGGTACTAGTTGAATAAATGGTAATTCCCATATTTATTTGATGAGAAATGTGAAACTAATAAATAAATAAAATAGGAGGGTATCCTCTTGTGAATGAAATTCTGCTATTTCTTTTGTTCTCCTTTTCACAGCAAACGCAGAGATGAATTGATGTATTTTTTTTATTGGATTTGGATCTGTCGGGACTGACGGGGCTCGAAACCCGCAGCTTCCGCCTTGACAGGGCGGTGCTCTGACCAATTGAACTACAATCCCAAGGAAATCAAGTGTACATCATACATATTCTTATGATTTAATTCAAACCCTTTCTATTTTATTTCTATTTTATTTCTATTTTATTTAGATTTTAGATTAGAATAGTCGTATTGTAACAGAAACGCGAGTAATATATTTGATATACACACGGATATGCACTTTAGTGAGAGCGCCTCACGGATTGTTAATAATCCTTTCGTTTTTTATAAATTGATTAATAATCAAATAAAGCTTTCAATGAAAAAAAAAGAGTTTTTTTATTTATTCTTTATTTTATTCTTTTCCTTATACTTCCAGATCTTTATATGAATCTAGTATGAATCTAGATCATTAGCAAGCAAGATCAGAATTTGTGAGAAAAAATAAAGAG
>NW_028290539.1:15000-17500 GCF_965113065.1 Corylus avellana
GATGGGGACAACAAACAAAACTATTTTACAAAACAATTTTATTATAACAAATAGAATTTCTTATTTTATTATAAATATAAAGATTATTATAAAGAGTAAATAGAAAAATATAAAAATTCTAAATAATACTAAATAAAATAAGAAATAAACAGAGCGCTCTTATTCGAAACGCCTTGTGATCTTCAACCAATTCTGTGCTTCAATATAATTACCTGGAGTAAGCGCTATAGCTTGTTTCCAATACTCAGCGGCTTGATCGAACCAAGCCTCTGCAATTTCAGAATCTCCCTGTCGAATGGCCTGTTCTCCCCGGTCGGAATAGGCAGTTAAATTCCTTCCCTTAGAACCGTACTTGAGAGTTTCCTACTCATACGGCTCAGCAGTCAATTCTTTTGGTGTCCCATTTTTTAATCTACCATAATATATAATTATATAATTGAATAATTGAATGAGATTTCTCATAGATCTATCTCATTTTTTTTCTCGAGTTAACCAAAAGAGATTAATTGCATGAGTTTCAAACTTTAATTTTGATTAATAATTTAATCAGTTTTAGTTTTATCTTTTTTCCCACCTTCAGAAGAATAAAGCATAGGCATTTTCACTATCATTAGAATTTTCTAAAAGGTAACTATCTCGGTTTCATATATAAATTTCTATAGAATCTTTGAAAAAGACTTTCTTTCATAAGAAAGAAAAGACTTACTATCTTTGGGATCTGATTCTACACCGCTGCTCAATACCTTAGGGGATCGACTCTATTACATAAGTTGATTCCTAACTTTTATCTCATATCGTGACATAAGTAAGCAGTTCTTATTGTATCGGCCCAAAACCTCACTAATTGATCTTTACGGTGCTTATTCTTTCTATCAATTAGATCCTTTCTTTATCCATAGACTAAAGGATCTAGGCATACCTATTTCTTCCTATTTGGACTTCTATGAAGTTTCTTTCTTTTTCTTTGCTACAGCTGATAAAAATCGTTGTTTTGGACACGATAGATATGATATGTAGAAAGCCTATTTTCTAGTATTTATTAGCGGATTTGCTCTTTCTTTCCTTTTTTTCTTTCTATAGTGGAGATAGTCGCACGTAATGACAGATCACGGCCATATTATTTAAAGCTTGTGGTAAGAACGGGTTTCGTTCTAGTGCCCTAAAATAATATTCCAAAGCTTTCGTATGTTCTCCGTTCCTTGTGTGGATAAGACCTATGTTATAGAGTATATAACTTCTATCATAGGGATCAATTTCTAGTCGCATAGCTTCATAATAATTCTGTAAAGCTTCCGCATAATTTCCTTCGGATTGAGCCGACATCCGTTGCGGTCGTCTTCGATTCAAAGAATCTCCGTTCCAGAACCGTACGTGAGATTTTCATCTCATACGGCTCCTCCCTTTTTATGTGCATAATGAGAATAATACATGGAATCATCAAAAAAGATTGAAATAATTTCATTATGAACCGAACGGGGCTAGTGTTTTTACAAGAAATCTCTAACCAACCTTCCTGTAAAAGATCTTTTCTTAACATCAAGTATCTTGGTACTAAATAAAAATGATAACTCTAACAATTTCTTTGTTCTTAACACCCCTTAATTTCCGGGAATTAGTCACTTCAACAGTCTTCGATGGTTATACGGGTATCCAAAATACGAACGAGATGGATATTTGTTGTACCAACCATTCTTGTTAATCCCGATTCCGATAAAGAAAAGGTATAATTTATAACAAAGTTTTCGTATTGTTGATTCCTAGGCGTAGTGCTTCTTTCCCTATGCTGCCTATTGGTACTAGTGAAGTAGGGTTGACCTAACCCATAGGTGTAACCTTTCGCTCAATACTAGAATCTAAAATTGAAGCATCTGAGGCTGCATTAATCGGGGATACACGACAGAAGGAATTGTTTTATTTACAAACTTCACCTTCACAATAAGCGTAGATTTATTTCAATAATCTTTTTATTTCTCTCCCAAATAATGTATCTTTCTCCGAAGACTGAAATCGGTAAAGAAAAAAACATCAAATCGCACCATCTCTGTAATAGGTGAATGCCTCTTTTTCTCCTGAAGTTGTCGGAATTATTCGTAATAAGATATTGGCTACAATTGAAAAGGTCTTATCAATAAAATTTCCATTTATCCGAGATCTGGGCATAGGTAGCAATCCATTCTATAATTTCTTTTACTTACCTCTTGTGGGAAAATGATCCCACAAACAAAGAAATTGTACAGTACGAAATAACATAAAAATAAAAAAAAAAATAGATCAATTGATTCGTTCTAATTCATTGATTTAATTTGGTATAAATATTGTAAGTAAAAAGAATAACTATTGGAAAAAGATGGGAGCGCCGTCTTCGCAAGAATGAAATGAATAGATATATATCTTTTTTTAACAGTTTTTCACAAAAAAAAATTATTTTTATCCCCCCCTTGAAGGAAGGGTTTTTCTTTGATGAAAAGTTTTCTATATTTTTTTATAGTTAGAATTGACT
>NW_028290539.1:30000-36744 GCF_965113065.1 Corylus avellana
TCTATTGTATTTTCATGTAAATAGGGGCAAAAAGGCTTTATGGAAAAAGGGTGGTTCAATTCGATGTTGTCCAAAGAAAAGTTAGAATACAGTTGTAGGCTAAGTAAATCAATGGATAGTCTTGGTCCTATTGAAAATACCGGTGTAAGTGAAGACCCGATTACAAATGATATAGATAAAAACACTCTTAGTTGGAGCGATAGTGACAATTCTAGTTACAGTAATGTTGATCATTTAGTCGGCGTTAGAGACATTCAGAATTTCATACCCGATGATACTTTTTTAGTTAGGGATAATAATAGGGACAGTTATTTCATATATTTTGATATTGAAAATCAAATTTTTGAGATTGACAATGATCATTCTTTTCTAAGTGAACTAGAAAGTTCTTTTTCTAATTATCGGAATTTTAGTTATTTGCATAGTGTATCTAATAGTGACGATCCCCACTATGATCCTTACATATATGATACTAAATATAGTTGGAAAAACCACATTAATAGTTGTATTGACAGTTTTTTTCGTTCTCAAATTTGTATTGATAGTTACATTTTAAGTGGTATTGACAATTATAGTGACAGTTACATTTATAGTTACATTTTTGATGAAAGCAGAAATAGTAGTGAAAACCAGAGTTCAAGTATAAAACCGAGCCCGGATGGTAGTGATTTAACTATAACAGAAACAGAAACAGAAAGTTCTAATGATCTAGATGTGACTACAAAATACAGGCATTTGTGGGTTCAATGCGAAAATTGTTATGGATTAAATTATAAGAAATTTTTTAAATCAAAAATGAATATTTGCGAACACTGTGGACATCATTTGAAAATGAGTAGTTCAGATAGAATCGAGCTTTCGATTGATCCAGGTACTTGGGCTCCAATGGATGAAGACATGGTCTCTCTGGATCCCATTGAATTTAATTTAGAAGAGGAACCTTACAAAGATCGTATTGATTCTTATCAAATAAAGACAGGATTAACTGAGGCTGTTCAAACAGGCACAGGTCGACTAAATGGTATTCCCGTAGCAATTGGGATTATGGATTTTCAGTTTATGGGGGGTAGTATGGGATCGGTAGTTGGCGAGAAAATCACCCGTTTGATCGAATATGCTACCAATCAATTTTTACCTCTTATTTTAGTGTGTGCTTCTGGAGGAGCACGCATGCAAGAAGGAAGTTTGAGCTTGATGCAAATGGCTAAAATATCTTCCGCTTTATATGATTATCAAGTAAATAAAAAGTTATTTTATGTATCAATCCTTACATCTCCTACTACTGGTGGGGTAACAGCCAGTTTTGGTATGTTGGGGGATATCATTATTGCTGAACCCAACGCCTACATTGCATTTGCGGGTAAAAGAGTAATTGAACAAACATTGAATAAAACAGTACCTGAGGGCTCACAAGCGGCTGAATATTTATTCCATAAGGGCCTATTCGATCCAATCGTACCGCGTAATCTTTTAAAAGGCGTTCTGAATGAGTTATTTCAGCTCCACGCTTTATTTCCTCTGAATCAAAATTCAATCAAGTAGATGCTTAATAAAAAAAAATAAAAAAATAGAAATTATTATTCTTTTTTTTTGTGTAGAACAAGTAGTTATTTAGTTTATAGAAATCAAAGTAAAAATAAATTCTTCGGATTTTATTTTTACTTTGATAACATTTGGTAATATAAGATTTAATTAGAAAAAGAATTCTATTATGCGAATAATCCTTTTTTACCGATATTCCTGATAAGTAATCAGGAAACCTCTATCAAACAAAAAAAAGAGAGAATTCTTTCTTCCGCGAAATGAAAATTAGGCAAGGCGAATAAAACGATAATTTCACGTTCCCTTCTTATGTGTATTCTTATGTGTATATAATTCACATATAGAAAATTGAAAAGTATAGAAAGACGCAAGATTCTATATTTTTTGAGAATCCCTATTCTCGGATCGAATTATAACAAATTTTTGGGGAATTTGTAAGAAACTCTTTCTTTATTTTATATTTTATTCAAGTTTATTAAATTTTTAGACAAAAACAAGATAATAAAAAAAGGAGATTCTCATACATATATATATAATATATATTTAATGTAGAATATATTAGAATAAGAATATATAATATATATTTAATGTAGAAAAGTTGTAGAAAAGTGAAAAATTCTATTTAGTTAGTTCTACATTCCTTGTTTTATTATATTTTATTATATTTATAAATTTTTATTTATAATTGATATATAAATATTATGTACTTACATATACTCACTTAGTTTAGCTATACTTAGTATAATTATATATGAATTATAATGATTATACGATACCTTTATAACAATATAAATAACAATATAACAATAACAGGTACAAATATTAAATCCAGGTATCCATTTTATGACAACTCTAAATACCTTACCCTCTATTTTGGTACCTTTAGTGGGCCTATTCTTTCCGGCAATTGCGATGGTTTCTTTATTTCTTCATGTTCAAAAAAATAAGATTTTTTAGATATAGATATGATGGGACCAAATCTCATCTATTTTTTTTTCAAGACTTAGACTTAGACCATAACACAGATATCTTTTTATTAGAATAAAATATGTGATGTGGTTTCCCCCGAGCATAAGCTATTATGCATGCGCAAACATGATATATACGTAAATGAATTATATATATTTCTATTTGAAAAAATCGGGAATCGGGGCGAATGTCCGAAATGTAAAGTTAATGTATCCATATGTAGATATCTATAGGGAATCATACGAAGCGGATGTTATTATTTTAGATCTAAGCAATTCGATGAATTACTCCTAAAAGTTCACATCGGAATAGTGCTAGTTGATGAGAGTTACTTCGGAAACACACAAAAAAAGTAAAATTCATTTGGGTTATTCTCTCAATTTCAATAAAATGCAACTAGATCTAGTATGAATTGGCGATCAGAACATATATGGATAGACCTTATAGCGGGGTCTCGAAAAACAAGTAATTTCTGCTGGGCCTTTATCCTTTTTTTAGGTTCATTAGGGTTTTTATTTGTTGGAATTTCCAGTTATCTTGGTAGGAATTTTATATCTTTATTTCCGTCTCCACAAATAATTTTTTTTCCACAGGGGATCGTGATGTCTTTCTACGGGATTGCGGGTCTCTTTATTAGCTCCTATTTGTGGTGCACAATTTCGTGGAATGTAGGTAGTGGTTATGATCGATTCGATAGAAAGGAGGGAATAGTGTGTATTTTTCGTTGGGGATTTCCTGGAAAAAATCGTCGCATCTTACTTCAATTCCTTATGAAAGACATCCAGTCCATCAGAATAGAAGTTAAAGAGGGTATTTATGCTCGTCGTGTCCTTTATATGGAAATCAGAGGACGTGGGGCTATTCCCTTGACTCGTACTGATGAGAATTTGACTCCACGAGAAATTGAGCAAAAGGCTGCTGAATTGGCTTATTTCTTGCGTGTACCAATTGAAGTATTTTGAAAAATGAACTGAAAATCGTGAATGCTTTTTTTTTTTTTTCAAAAAAATTGATATTTTGATAGAAAGAGAGTTCTTTCCTTTCAAAATCCGAATAATATTCATTACTTGAAGGGGCGCTTTTGTGCATTTATTTATCGGAAGGAGGCACTTTCTTCGAATTTTAGCAAATGATATATTTGAAAACAATATCTTTAATTCGAATTGGAAGTGCGAATTTGAATTTGAAGTGGACTCTTTCTTATTCTGTATTATTTCTAAATTCAAGTACTAACCACTGAATCATACACACAAAAAAAAGCAAGGAATAGATTCATGGGCTCGATGACTTGTAATAGAAGCTATCCTTGATATGAATATTAGTTAATATCATATGGAGTCGACGAATGAGAATGAGGCGAGTTCATTAAAAATTCAAAGACGAAAAAATGGCAAAAAAGAAAGCATTCATTCCCCTTCTATATCTTGCATCTATAGGATTTTTGCCCTGGTATATCTCTCTCTCATTTACTAAAAGTCTGGAATCTTGGGTTACTAATTGGTGGGATATTAGGCAATCCGAAATTTTCTTGAATATCATGCAAGAAAAGAGTATTATAAAAAAATTCATAGAATTAGAGGAACTCTTCCTCCTGGACGAAATCATAAAGGAATACCCGGAAACACATCTAGAAAAGCTTCGTATCGGAATCTACAAAGAAACGATCCAATTGATCAAGATACACAATGCAGATTGTATCCATACGATTTGAACTTCTCGACAAATATAATCTATTTCGTTATTCCTAAGTGGTTATTCTATTCTAGGTAATGAAGAACTTGTTATTCTTAACTCTTGGGTTCAAGAATTCCTATATAACTTAAGCGACACAATAAAAGCTTTTCAATTCTTTTATTAACTGATTTATGTATAGGATTCCATTCGCCCCACGGTTGGGAACTAATGATTGGCTCTATCTACAAAGATTTTGGATTTGCTCATAACGATCAAATGATATCCGGTCTTGTTTCGACTTTTCCGGTCATTCTAGATACAATTTTAAAATATTGGATCTTCCGTTATTTAAATCGTGTATCTCCCTCACTTGTAGTGATTTTTCATTCAATGAATGACTGAAAAATGATTCACTGATCAAATTATAATGGTTGTTACTTTGTACATAAGTAAAACATTCAAAATTGTACTTATTCTTTCTACTCATACAAGGGATTCCTCCTATATTCCATTAACATTTTTTTAGTAAATAGCAGAATCATAGATAGGGAACTGTACTAGACTAGGAACCTACCTAATTTTATTGTATAAATTTTCGATACCAATGATTGGACCATGCAAACTATAAATACCCTTTTTTCTTGGATAAAGGAAGAGATTACTCGATACATTTCCATATCGCTCATAATATATATAATAGCTAGGGCACCTATTTCTAATGCATATCCCATTTTTGCACAGCAGGGTTATGAAAATCCACGAGAAGCGACTGGCCGTATTGTATGTGCCAATTGCCATTTAGCTAATAAACCCGTGGATATCGAGGTTCCACAAGCGGTACTTCCTGATACTGTATTTGAAGCGGTTGTTCGAATTCCTTATGATATGCAACTGAAACAAGTTCTTGCTAATGGAAAAAGGGGAGCTTTGAATGTGGGGGCTGTTCTTATTTTACCCGAGGGGTTTGAATTAGCCCCCCCCGATCGTCTTTCGCCCGAGATTAAAGAAAAGATAGGCAATCTGTCTTTTCAGAACTATCGCCCTAATAAAAAGAATATTCTTGTGATAGGTCCTGTTCCTGGTCAGAAATATAGCGAAGTCACCTTTCCCATTCTTTCCCCAGACCCTACTACTAAGAAAGATGTTCACTTCTTAAAATATCCCATATACGTAGGCGGGAACAGGGGGAAGGGGTCAGATTTATCCCGACGGTAGCAAGAGTAACAATAATGTTTATAATGCTACAGCAGCGGGTATAGTAAGCAAAATTATACGAAAAGAAAAAGGAGGATACGAAATAAACATAGTGGATGCATCGGATGGACGTCAAGTGGTTGATATTATCCCCCCGGGACCGGAACTTCTTGTTTCAGAGGGCGAATCTATCAAACTTGATCAACCATTAACGAGTAATCCTAATGTGGGGGGATTTGGTCAGGGGGATGCGGAAATCGTACTTCAAGATCCATTACGTGTCCAAGGCCTTTTGTTCTTCTTGGCATCTGTTATTTTGGCACAAATCTTTTTGGTTCTTAAAAAGAAACAGTTTGAGAAGGTTCAATTGTCCGAAATGAATTTCTAGATCCGCGGATTTATCAACATAAAGTTTGTAAAAAGAACCAAATTTTTGTTGGAAATTATATAAACTTATATAATATAATTATGTATAATCAAAAAATTATGAAAAGCCTTCTGTTTTGCTTTTATATTATTTTTTCCTTTTAGGCCAGAGTTCGGTAATTACTTGTACCTCCTAGTCATAGTATGTATATTGTGAAGAAGACTACTTGACTTTAATTTAACTTTTCTTTGTTTTTTTTCAATCCAAAAATTAGATTAGAGCGGTATGATTATGTCATTATTTTCATATTTAAATGTCATAGAATGTATTAATAGTTTTTATTCGAATAGAATCAAATTCAACTAGATACTAAAAACATAAGATAAGTGAATGGAAAATAGAAAGCAAAGTATAAATGAAGGGAACAAGGGATTCTAGGAGGGTTTATTCGTCTTCCCAGCCTTGGACACAATAAAATAAAAAAAAAAATAAAAAGGAATTTTCCATAGCCCTTATCTTGTTATCTTGTATTGAAATAATAATGCTTTTGATTCTATTTGTCAAAGATCCTATTTTGAGTTTCAAATTTTTCCAGGTTTATCAGAACCCTTTTTAGATTTATTACGTAAGTAATGGACAAACAAAAAAATAGAGGTAAATTTATTGAGCAAATAGAACTTCTTCAATGAATTTCTAAAAAAAAAAATTGAAATTTTGATTAAATACCAAAATACATAGAGTAAGGTTCGATTAGTGTAGAAAGAATTTGCATGATATCTGATCAATTGATCAATAGAAATATATATATTATTGGTATATTGTGATTGTGTCCTCCAGAAAAAAAAAAGGGGGGGGGGGTCGAGTGATTCTTTCTTTCTTTTAACTTTGAAAGTATCGACAGATACTATCAAGGAACAGATGTTCTGAATCAATGAAGTTCATTTTTCAAAAACATCATCAGAAAGAAATGAAATGGTCTTTTTTCAAACATCGGAAAA
>NW_028290540.1:0-2500 GCF_965113065.1 Corylus avellana
CCATGATTATAAGTTCATTCCATACCGGGACAGACCGGAATAGGGTTAGGTTATATACATTCTAATTATGAGAAGGGGTTATTCGAGCGTATCTAAATAGATACTATGTTTACATATGGATCCCTACGTCATTACATTCCATTTAGGATTAGGAATAGGCGTAATCGGACCTGCTTTTTACATCTCTCTCGTTATTTGGGGCCCTATTCATCTCTTTGGGCTTCTATTGAATCGAGAAATAGGTTGGCTTCTATTGAATCGAGAAATAGGTTTGATTGTCTATCTTTTTGATATAATATATATAAGGCATCCTCCGGATAATTCAAATCGAAGCAATTGGATGTCCGACTCGAGCCTATATGACATGACCAATCAACAGAAATACTCTAACACTCCACCTTTGTCATATATTCCATACATCACACTAGATAGATATCATATTCATGGAATACGAGTCACTTTCAAGATGCCTTGTGGTGAAATGGTAGACACGCGAGACTCAAAATCTCGTGCTAAAGGGCGTGGAGGTTCGAGTCCTCTTCAAGGCATAATATTGAGAATACTCATTGAATGAGCAATTCAATAAGAGGCGCCTGTTGGCATTCCAGACTTCCTTCTCCTTTCAGGGCCTATCCGAAAGAGAATCAGTACTTCTTGGTCGTGAATATCTGATAGGACAAACCGCCCCGTGGATATCTTTGCTTCGGAACAAAACAATTAGAATTAGGCTCGCGGTCAACTGGAATGTGTATTATCCATATAGGGGATCTTTCAATTGAGAAGATCCGTCGACCTGAGAGACGAAGAGAAAGGTCTATCTATTTTATTTAGTTATTCAGTTAAACCAATGATTCGTTATTGTAACAGATAGCAACAACCATTTCATCCGACATGCGTATTTTTTATTTTCCAATGGATTTACATCTTTCATTAATGGAAATTTTTTGATGTAGTGAGTAATAGCTCTGGTTGTTCGCTGTTCAAGAATTCTTGTTTAGGCAGTTCATATCATCCATACATAATGTTTTGATCTAAGATTTCAATTCTTCCGTGTTTCAGCAGTAGTATATTGTTCCACGGAGCTAAGGTCCAAATATGGAGAAAGCGGTGTTTCCACGACTCTACCACCCAGTCAATTCTGTTCCGCTTAATCCCTATTTCATGGCCACATATCTTTCCGGCTAAGGAATGGGAAACCTTTCTCTTGTTACATGAATCCAATTTTTGTTTCATCCGGGAAAGCCATCTTTTTTTCAACAATGTCTTTGTCATTTGATCCAATAGCGTTCCGTTAGATAGGAAACAGATTTGATAAATACTGATAACTCTCGGATGGAGTATTAAAACGGAAAAATCCATTAGATAATGAACTATTGGTTCTAAGCCATCTCTGGCGATAAATCAACAATTCGAAGTGCTTTTCTTGCGTATTCTTGATAAACCAGCGTTTATATATAGATGTAGGAAGATCTGTTTGGGAAGTAAGAAGCCCCTTTGGCATCTCTTCATCTGCAAAGATTCTCGATGTGAAAACACAGAGACAAAGGGCTGATCTTTGAATAGGAAAAAAAAGTGGATCTGCAGGGTCCCAAATGAATTGGCTTATTAGAAAAAAGCCTTGTTCTTTGGAAGATCTGTCTTTTGTCTGGTACTGCACGGTTCTACTCTGCAAGAACTCCGAATCATTCTCTTGAAGCTCATCCTCTTCATCATAAATGATCCGCTTGCCCCGAAATGACCTAGGCCCAATAGGGAAATCCCAATCATTGGGCCTTTCGATACAATCAATAGAAGCCCCAAGGGCGCCATATTCTAGAGCCCAAACTATGTGATTGAATAAATCCTCCTCTATCTGTTGCGGGTCGAGGACTCCTTCTCGTTCCCCTTCTTCAAACTCCGATTCGTATTGTTCATAGAGAAATCTCTGATCAACGATAGAACAAGATCCATTTTGCATCATATCTAAGGGATTCCTTGGTTCGGGCCGAAGAAGCAATGTCACTCGATCATTATCAAACTGACTGCAATCTTTTTCTGTCCGTGAGGATCCCACCAGGGTGCCTTCTACTTCTAATAGGCCATGAACTAGATCAGAATCATTCTCAACGAGTCCATAAGAAGTGATCCCATTTTTTCATCGGGTCCGGGTAGAGACCAAAGGTCTTGAGCGACCGATCCGGCAGAACAACTCAAAAGATAAAGAAGTATCGTTAATTTCTTCATGCTCGTTCCAAGTTCGAAGTACCATTTGTACAAATAAGAATCCCCTTCGTTACATGATTTCTTCTTCATATAGATAGATATAGGATCTATGGAGCAATTACTTAGAAGTACATTTTGTGCAACAGCCCTTCCTATCTGATAGAAAGGATCCCATGATCATGAACCGATCTTACCTGGGATCGCAAATCCCAAGTTTGTCTATGAAGAGCAGATCTAATTATATCAGTGTCTATAATTAATTTATTCTGTGTAATACTAATCGATAGGGCCTCATTGG
>NW_028290540.1:15000-30000 GCF_965113065.1 Corylus avellana
TAAAGACTTCTTGTATCCCAGCAAATCCAATGAACCCACCATTTGAATAAAGTAAAATAAAAAACCAAGTCTATAGAACAGAGATAAATATATACATTTATTCACGATCGGATTATATTTGTTTGATATACTGTTGTCAATATAAAAGTTAATGTTGAGAAAAGAACATAATGTAGAAAACCATAAATTGAAATAAAAAATTATTCAATATTTTCTTATTAAATTTATTAAATTTATTAAATTCAATATAATATTTAATTACTATAACTATAAATAAATAGAAATTAAAAATAAAAAAACTAAATGACTTGTATTAAATTAGCACTACATATTTAATAAAGATAAATACAAAAAGGTATAGGCGTAAAAAAAATTCGGAGAGAAGTATAAAAAAATCTTGATTGGGTTTACGCAATCAATATAAGTAAAAAAAGTAAGCTTAAATCCCATGTTTTTTTTATGAACAAATAAAATAAATAAAAAAAAATAAAGTTAAAGTTTCAACGAAAAATAAACCATTATTGAATTAGCGATAATGTAAAATTTTATATTTATAGATCCAACTATTTCATTCATTTATTCACTTGATCTTTTTTCTATCTATCTGTCTTATATGAATTTATCTCACTAAAATAAAAATAAATTTTTGTCGTTATAGACGACGACATCTTATGGTAGTAATAATAAATTGAGTAGGAATAGAGCAAGAGAGGGGGAGTTGTATAGAAAGGGTTATGCAAAGTTATATACAAGTCACCCCCTCCCCCCTTTTTTTTATTTATTGTATTTCATTAATTGAATTTAATCTGTTAATTAAGAGAAAGGTCCATAAAAACTCCCGCCTTCTTTGAAATGTCATGAACAGTTCCCGTAGGTTGAGCGCCCTTTTCAAGGAAATATAGAATAGCAGGAACATTTAAATAAGTTTGATTCTTTATCGGATCATAAAAACCCACTTTCCGAAGATCTCTTCCTTCTCTTCTGGATCGAACATCAATTGCAACGATTCGATAAACCGCCCATTGGGATAGATGTAGATGAATAATACCCCCCCCCCTAGAAACGTATAAGAAGTTTTCTCCTCGTACGGCTCAAGAAAATTAGAAATTATGTCTATATATAGAATTTATAATTAATGTCAAATAGATCCATCAAATCATCAAATCAATTAAACTATGATTTAAGTACTTTTTCTTATTCTTGCCCGAAAAAGAAAAAAATCATTCGTATTCACATCCTCCTAACTCAAGTTGGATAACTCTCAAATAATCCAAAGGAAAACCTTTAGGCATTTCCTTTATTGAGCGGTCTCTAACCACGCATTTTTTGTCTGTCTCCTTTAGAATTTATTTTGATTCTTCATTATGATCTATTTTTTGAGACAACTGAAAACGGTATTTACTTGTTCCAGGATTCTTTATCGTTGCCTTGAATCGTTGGGTTTAGACATTACTTCGGTGATCTTTAATCATTTAAAAAAATGGCAGCAACATACCATTTTTGCAATTTCTTTCTATCAAAGAATCATACAAATGGTTGATTCCCATGTGATACACTTTTGATCGAAAGAGTTTTACCAATTCCAATAAATTTTCGTTATGAATTTGAAACTTGTTAGAATTGGATCCTTTCGATTTCTATATCGAAAATATACTTACGAAGTTGTTTCAACTTATTAATTAACACTAACCCTAGATCCATGTCCCTAAAAAATGAATCAATACTTTTTACTCGAGCTCCATCATGATCATGTACTATTTACATCGCAACCCTCAAAAAATGAGGTTTTTCCAGTGGAACAGAACAAACGATGTCGAGCCAAGAGCACCCTCATTCCTATATAATTAATATAAAAAAATGGTGGATGTAAGAATCCACAACCGACCATATCCTTCAAGTCGCACGTTGCTTTCTACCACATCGTTTTAAACGAAGTTTTACCATAACATTTCTCTAGTAGGTTGCTGTAACCAGTATGTAATTGATTCAATTATGGAATCATGAATAATCATTGGTTCGGTCGGTACATAGTAATCTATACTTTTATGAATGGGTAGTTTCTGAAGAAGTCTCAACAAGAATTCAATTTACCCCATATAATATATCTATTTTTTTCTTTTTTAATTTATTAATTTAATGGGGTGGGGAATAAAGACTGATGTAAGGAAGGATTGGGGTTGTTATTATTTTTGATAAATCATAATCGAAAGAAAAGAACTAGGAGATCCCCATATCTATCATATAGACTAAACAAATGTTTCTGAAAGTAATTATTGAAATAAAATAAAGTTTTCAATGAAATAGAACGATAACAAGACATACATATAAGCATTTCCTCATTTTCTGCGTAGTTTATTTGACCTGAAAAATTCAATAATCTTTCTGCAATTTTTACCTAAGGTAATGTAATAAGGTAAAGTGAATAAGATAATAGATTTTGTCTCAATTGTTACATAGATTTACAATTATTCATTAGAATTAGAGAAACCACAAAATACTTAAAAACGAGGTTCAAAGAAAATACATATGTTACGTATGTAACTTGATTGTTTTTTAATGATACTCGGACAGACGCAGACATTGAAATTGGTATTTTTCGTTGACGATTAACTCCTATCTACTCCGTCAATTCTATGAAGATGATGAATCATAAATCAAAAAAGAATCCTATATTATATGTAGTTTAGGGAGTGCTAGACTATTTTGTATAAATGCAAGTTAAAACAAGTCCAGATTAAGTCATTGCTCCTATTTTTTTTTTTACTTTAAACCAGTTAATCCTATTGATTATTGATTATTGATTGAAGTTAATTAGTACCCCAATATCAAACGAACACCCGCGTTTATAATTTATAAATCCACAGAAAATTAATAATCAGACTGCACCACCATTTAAAGTTAAAGTATAGGGAAAAAAGAAAGAGAGGCTTTCGCATTTATATTTAGAATGCATCATTGAAAATTCCAATGGATATAAGAAGTAAGGCTTTTTTTTTTATTTTTATGAGTAACTAATTTAAATATGAAAGGTATGGACATAGAATGAAAAGCCCGTCCCCGGATCTTTTTTTTTATATTATAATAAAAACTCTTTTTCTTTTGATCTATGTTCCCATCTTACTTGGATACAAATAGATTCAATTACATCTGTGTGTTATTTGGTGTTATTTGAACACGATTAAATTTGCGAAAAAGATATAATTCAGATAAGAATTAATCATTATAAGAAAAAAGAATCATATTCTATCCAATATTATTATACTCTTAATAAAAAAAAAAAAAGACAATCTTTTATTCTGATATAAAATCGGTATTATGATACGACATATATAATCTGATATGATATATATAATAAGTATGCTCTGGGACGGAAGGATTCGAACCTCCGAATACCGGGACCAAAACCCGTTGCCTTACCACTTGGCCACGCCCCATTTTATATTTCTATTCGACATTAATAAACACTAATATTCTTATTAGTTGTTCGTCAATTATAGTCTAAATATCTATAGAATAGATTGTTACTAGGATTTTGATACATTTAGATATAGAATTAAACGAAATTTATTGATCATTACATATAATTCAATTAAGATATTGTATGAAAGTATGATTTCTTCTATTCTCTTTTAATTTGAGAATTGAAGTATTTTTGGTTGAGTTAGTTCAAATCAAAGAAAAGTTTTTTGGTCTACCTTATTTTTATTTTTTAATTTTTACTCATTTTTTTTATATAACTTAAACTTAAAAAAAAAAAATAACATTATATTATTAAATTATTAATTTTATATTATTAATAACAATAACTCATATTAATAACTCAATCAAAATAAATACAATTATCTTCAAGAACAAAACAAAAAAACAAAACGTTTGTTATGCTTAATATCTTTAGTTTGATCTGTATCTGGTTTAATTCTACTCTTTCTTCAAATAGTTTTTTCTTCGCCAAATTGCCCGAAGCCTACGCTTTTTTGAATCCAATCGTAGATTTTATGCCAGTAATACCTGTGCTATTTTTTCTCTTAGCTTTTGTTTGGCAAGCTGCTGTAAGTTTTCGATGAGATTTTGAATACTGTCCTAGAAAAATTCATGATTTATTATAAAAAAAAGATTCTAACAATTGATAAGATCGGATAAGTCTTATAGTATAAAGCTTCAATTCAAATATTGAAATTCTTGTATCGCCACGATAAGTCTGGAGATCACCCCATTTACTAATTCGGACCCTTTTTTTACATTGAAAGAACCTATTAGAGTCCCCCACAATTAGATATTGTGGGTATGCAAAAAATTTTGTTAATGAAAGACTTGACTCATATTACATTACAAATGAATTTATGAAAATTCCTTTCTATTTCTTCTATTTCTAGCTTTATAAAAACCATTTTTGGTGTCAAAAATGCGGTATATGTGGTATAAAAATGGAGAATCTATTCTCTTTTTTTCCAAAAAAATGATCTTGGAGATTGTGTAATGCTTACTCTCAAACTATTTGTTTACACAGTAGTGATATTCTTTGTTTCTCTCTTTATCTTCGGATTCCTATCTAATGATCCAGGACGTAATCCTGGACGTGAAGAATAAAAAATAAAGTTTTTGTTTTCCTTGCTCGATTTTTAAATGTTCTTAGGATTTTATTTATTCCACATCTTTAACTATTAAATAAAAAAATAAAAAAAAAAAAAAGACTCGTCGAAATTGAAAGATAAATAAAAAATACCACGTCATTGACAAAAGCGGAAAGAGAGGGATTCGAACCCTCCGGTACGAAAAACCCGTACAACGGATTAGCAATCCGACGCTTTAGTCCACTCAGCCATCTCCCCCAATCGAAAAAGGATAATTACTATGTTACATTACACAAAAAGTAAGGTTTGAAAAAAGAGTCTTTCTTTCTTTTATACCATACCTCTTATTTTTATTTTTTATATTCTTTTTATTATATATAATTATATAGTATCTAGACATATAAAATATAAAAAATATTAAAAAATATAGAAACTAAAAGTAATTCCATTGAGATAAAGTAAGGGCTCGAAAGAGATATCTCCAATCCACTATTCCAATGAATATAAATTATAATTCTATAATTATATATATATATATTATAAGTAATAATAGTAATAATATATATTATAAGTAATAAATTATATATTACTACTATATAATTTAATATATAATAAAAGTACCTCTTTGATTTCGTCTCCAAGAGCTTTTTTTAATTCCACAGCCCGGCCTGGTCAGTACCTCGCTGGGCCTTTTTTGTTCCAATGAATCATAGAAAAAATGATTTATTTGATTTGAAAAAAGGATACTGTTATTGAAACAACAACAATCATAATAAAGACTATTTCGATTCCTATGATACAGAATAGAATCAAAGTGCCATTTCTTAATTATTTGATCTTTCTTTTTTTTATTCCATTTACTTTACTGGAATAAAAAAAAGAAAGAATGGAACCATATATTCTTGCAGAATTTTTATGTTTTGGCGTACATTATCGAACCGTATCCGTCAATGTCAAAGCACCCCCATCAAAAAAAGGTGTTATTTAGTTATTTAAATGACTCCTCTTTCCCTAATTTAATCGGGCTCCTTGAACAAAGCACGTCAACGCTCTAATTTTCATGATTCTTTTCTGATCCTATCTTCTTAATTATTATGGCTAATTTTTTTGTTCGACAAAGGATACATTTATATACAATAATCACATTGTAGCGGGTATAGTTTAGTGGTAAAAGTGTGATTCGTTCTATTAATCCCGTAATAGTTAAGGGGTCCCTTCGGAATGTTTGATTACTATTCCGATCAAAAACTTTATTTCTTAAAAGGATTTAATCCTTTACCTATCAATGAAAGATTCGAGGAAGAATGGACATTCTCGTGATTTATATCCAAAAGATTCAATTAGAAATTAAAAAAAAAATTGGATTATGAAATTACGAAACATAATTTGTTTTTTAAAATTGGATCAATACTTCCAATTGAATGAGTATGAGTAAAAGTATCCATGGATAAAGAGAGAAGGGAGTATTTCTAATCGTAACTAAATCTTCAATTTTATGATTTGTATGTATAAGAGAGATTGAAGCAAAATAGCTATTAAACAATGACTTTGGTTTACTAGAGACATCGACATATTGTTTTAGCTCGGTGGAAACAAAATCCTTTTCCTAAGGATTCTTTCAAATAGAAATAGAGAACGAAGTAACTAGAAAGATTGTTAGAATCCCCCTCTTCTATAGGGATCATCTAGAAAGCGGGTTGTTTTGAATGCATTCAAACGGAAAAGCTGACATAGATGTTATGGGCCGAAATTCTTTTTTCATTTTTTTTTTATTTCGTTTACATCTGACATCTGTGGAATTTATCCATCTTCCATAAAGGAGCCGAATGAAACCAAAGTTTCACGTTCGGTTTTGAATTAGAGACGTTAAAAATGATGAATCAACGTCGACTATAACCCCTAGCCTTCCAAGCTAACGATGCGGGTTCGATTCCCGCTACCCGCTTATATCTCTATATTTATTATTCTAGATTTAATATATATATATTATAGATATTATATCTAGAATAATTTATTCATTTATATTTATTATATATTAAAATTAACATTAATTATATTAATATATTAAATAATATAAAAATAATATAATTAATCAGATTAATGTAATTAATCTAATTTAATGTAATTAATATACCGAATCGTTGAATTGAATGTGCAATTTTTGGAATTCTCTCACATATTCTTTTTTTCAGAAAAAAAGATGTGACAATTAAACTAAGAAAAAAAAAAGCGTCCATTGTCTAATGGATAGGACAGAGGTCTTCTAAACCTTTAGTATAGGTTCAAATCCTATTGGGACGCAATTTATTTCCATATATTTTGTTATATTTCTTTCTACTAGGTATTTTGAATGATTTGAATAAGAGACGCTTATACTTAACTATATATTATAATATTATAGTTATAACTTCTTTTTATAGTTATAATTTATTTTATCTTAATATGAAATCTATTATATTATAGAATATGAAATATATTAATAATTTCATAATATAAACTATAATAAAAAAGAAAAAATTAGAAAGTTATCTAAAAGAATTTTTTTATACATACTTGTTCCTGAAGTAGAAATTATACTTGTTCCTGAAGTAGAAAGCGTTCCATTTGTTCTTGAATAGCTTCTTTCAAAAGGGCTTCTGCTTCCTCAGTGAATGTCTTGGTGGAAGATATAATTTCTTGGAACTGAGGTTTATTCGTTTTTAAGTAAGTACGTAACTCACCGAGAAATTTCTTTACCTGTCCAATTTCTAATGAATCAAGATAACCATTCGTTCCAGTATAAATAGTCATTATCTGTTCTTCCACCGTGAGAGGATCTGCTTGAGATTGTTTGAGCAACTCGCGTAATCGTTGACCTCTTGCCAATTGATTCTGAGTAGCTTTATCGAGATCAGAAGCGAATTGTGCAAAGGCTTCTAATTCTGCGAATTGCGCCAATTCCAATTTTAATTTGCCGGCTACTTGTTTCATGGCTTTAATTTGAGCTGCGGATCCTACTCTGGAGACGGAAATACCCACGTTAATAGCAGGTCTGATTCCAGCATTGAATAGATCGGCAGATAAGAATATTTGTCCATCTGTAATCGAAATTACATTAGTAGGAATATAAGCCGAAACATCTCCCGATTGGGTCCTCAACTATTGGTAAAGCAGTCATACTTCCTTCACCTAAATGAGAACTTGATTTAGCGGCTCTTTCCAAAAGTCGTGAATGCAAATAAAAAACATCCCCTGGATAAGCTTCGCGACCCGGTGGTCTTCGTAATAGAAGAGACATTTGGCGATAAGCCTGTGCTTGTTTGGACGGATCATCATAAATGATTAAAGTGTGTTGTTCACGGTACATAAAATATTCAGCCAGAGCGGCTCCTGTATAAGGAGCGAGGTATTGTAATGTAGCCGGAGAATCCGCCGTTTCAGCTACCACAATCGTGTATTCCATTGCTCCCCTTTCTTGTAAAGTAGTTACTACCTGAGCCACAGAAGATGCTTTTTGACCAATAGCAACATAAACACATATTACATTTTGCCCTTGTTGATTGAGAATCGTATCTGTGGCTACTGCTGTTTTACCGGTCTGTCTGTCTCCAATAATTAATTCTCGCTGACCACGTCCTATAGGGATCATCGAATCAATAGCAATAAGTCCTGTTTGAAGAGGCTCATATACGGAACGTCTAGAAATAATACCAGGAGCGGGAGATTCAATTAACCGAGATTCAGAAGCTGAAATTTCCCCTCGACCGTCAATAGGTTTAGCTAGGGCATTTATAACACGACCTAAATAAGCCTCACTTACTGGTATCTGAGCAATTTTTCCTGTTGCTTTTACAGAACTTCTTTCTTGTATCATCAAACCGTCACCCATTAATACAACACCAACATTGTTTGATTCCAAATTTAGAGCAATACCTATTGTACCCTCTTCAAATTCTACTAATTCACCCGCCATTACTTCATCAAGACCATAAATACGGGCAATGCCCGTCGCCTACTTGAAGTACGGTACCGGTATTTACAACCTTTACTTCTCTATTATATTGCTCAATACGTTCACGAATAATATTACTAATTTCATCTGCCCGAATGGTTACCATGAGTATTTCTTAATTTAATATTTAATTATTTTTTTTTTCAAAAAAAAATAATGCCTACAGTAGAAGGACTAATCGGTTATTTCTTTCAGCGTCCCAAACATGCCAATATTAGCATTAATGGTACGTAAATGTAACTCGTTGTTCAAAGAACTATTCAAAGTTCCTAGAGCTCCTTGTAAGGCTTGTTGGAAAACCCGTTGTCGGACTTGATTAATCGCTCTTTGTTGTTCAAAATGAATGGTTTCATTTTTGTAAATTTCTAATTGTTCCAAAGTTTTATAAGTTGAATTAATCAAATTCAATTTTTCTCGTTCTATATCAGAGTATCCATTCACTCGAAACTGCTCGGCTTCCATTTCCACTTTCCTTAAACGTGCCCGGGCTTTTTCCAGTTGTTCAACGGCCCCCCCGCGCAGTTCTTCTGAATTTTGAATAGTCTTCAAGATCCTCTGTTTTCGATTATCTAATAAATCATTTAATGAAAGTAGATTATCTTTCCATTTATTTTCAAAACTTCCACGATCCCTTCCCGAACCAAACATGAATCTTTCGATTCATTTGGCTCTCGCGCCCAATTACTTCAATTATTTATGAGAAATTCCCATATTTTTTTTTTGAATATAATGAGCCTATCCTCCCTTCTCTATTCATATTCAAAAAAGATCTCAAAACTGATCACTAATCCAAGACCAGAATATTCGGAGGACTCTTCTGACCAAACAAATAATTGTCAGCAACGTTGTTTCTTTTTTTTTTCAAATCCAAAGAATTCTTCTTAATTTATACGTAGGTCGTTGATTCAGCATTGGATAAAAAGGAGGGGTTGAAATACTCATAATTTTTTCCAAATTGCAAAAATAAAAATTAAAGATAAAGGGTTCAAATCATTTTATCGACATGAGTGTTCTATATCGAAAAAACTTTCTAACTATTCATTTTGAAACCATTTTCATATTAACATTAAAATATTAACCTAGTAGTAGAAAGAGTACCTTGCTGAGTGTGGACTTCAAACGGTTTAGTTTTAACCATGTTAATTGTTCCACATTATTATTATTGGTTGATAGAGAATCAAAGTAGATTTACCAATGAATCGCGAAATGCTATGGTTCTGAAATATGATTTATTAATTTATTCAAAAGTAATTCGCGCGATCATGCACCTTTCCAGTTATAACGAAAAAAAAGTGCAGTTGGTTGGATCCAGCCTATTCTTGAAATAAACAACTCGCACACACTCCCTTTCCAAAAAAGATCAATACACCGAACACTACACTTAGATTTATTAGATTTGTTGCTAAAAATATCGGTATTAAACCCGAAACTCCCGGCGGATGACCAGTAACCCAAGGAAAGGAAAGAATCGGTTACATTTTTCATAAGATCTCCTCTTCTATTTCTATATAGATAGACTAATTATCTCTTTATTTTTCTTTTTTATATATCTTTCTTTATATCTTTATTTTCTTTTGCAATTTCCTATTTTATATTTTATTTTAACTCTTTTTAGAAAGAAAATGAAACTAGAGTTCAAAATATAAAAATATATTAAATATATTGATTTATAAATCAATGGATTTTTTCAATTGGAAATTTCCAATTGAAAAAAAAAATGATACTTATCTTTATTAGAATTAGGTACCAGGCCTTATGTCAATTCCGAAGTATCTCGTTTGTTGTAACACTTCCTACAAAAGATTTCCCATTGGAATAAGAAGGGGAAGGAAGAAGGCGAGTCGGTATGCTAACTCCTCATCCTCCAATCAGTCCTTCCCACTTCCCATGGGTTATTGTCCCAACAAATAAATAATTGTAGGAGTGAAATCTTAATATAATTCGAAAAAAGCGAGAGCAGTAAGTCCAAAGAAATAAACTAAGAAAAAATACGTATTGTTTTGTTATAGGATTAAACAAAGGGATTCGCAAATAAAAGCGCTAAGGCTACAACTAGTCCATAAATTGTTAAAGCTTCCATAAAAGCCAGACTAAGCAATAAAGTACCTCGTATTTTTCCCTCCGCCTCGGGCTGTCTCGCGATCCCTTCTACAGCTTGGCCCGCAGCAGTACCTTGACCAACCCCAGGTCCAATAGAAGCAAGACCGACAGCCAACCCGGCAGCAATAACGGAAGCGGCAGAAATCAGTGGATTCATGATAAATTCCTCATAACAAAATAAGTAAATAGTTAATGATACAATAAACCAAGAAATTATGACTTAATTATTCCATCGCTAAGATCTATACAGTCGAAGGAACTAAGAACTCTGAATTGAAGTAATAATATTATTGAATCATCAGAACTACTTCGATATTTCTTTTTTTTTAGTTTAAATTCACATAATTTTTGTGAATCCATATGACTTTTGTTCTTCCATTTCTTTCTTTTTCCAAACCATTCTCTTTGAATTTTTCGTTTTTTTCCTTGATTTAATCTCTTTATTCATTCAATATTCACTTTATCTAAATTCACAGTATTAGATATTTATTAGTTATATATGAACTAAAGATATATCTAATTAATATCTAATATCACATATACATGTGTTTCTTCCATAACGTAAATCAACTATTCATATCTTACATTCAATCGGATTCTAGAATTATTCTTCGAAACATTCACAAGAGTTGTCTTATAGCAATTAGATTACATACATCTAGTTCGGCTTCTCCTCCCCTAACCAATCTATATATTTTTTTTTTTCAATTTCACTTTTGTTTTTTGTAAATCTTTATTTTTTCTTTTATTATTCGACCACATGGGTACAATCAATCTACATGTACAAATTCGTTAGATCGAATCATTGCGTCGAAATATCAGTATTTGATTGATATAAGTTAATGTAATTTATTATTTATTAAAATTCTCTTTTGGTCAATCGTTGAATTGGATGAAATCAACTTGAATGGGCATCATTCTATATAACAATAACATCTTTTTTTATAGCACATTGTAGTAATACTATAAGTAATCCCGTCAAAATTATTATTCAGATTATGATTACTAATAGCTAATAATATTGAATATTCGAATTAAATCAACAAAACAATAGAAAGAGAATATTCATTGGAGGGGGTATAAATGGACCGAACTTGAATTTTAGGAAAAAGATCTTTTAGATCTCTTTCCTTTTTTTTACTTCCCTGTTTGTTGCAACTCCCTAATATCTCTAAGATATTAAGCTTTTTTTACTATTACTCTCTAGAGAGTATATATATCTTAGTTATATATTTATTATATATAAATAGATTATATATATTTATAAATAGATTATATATATTTATATATAATATGTTATGTTCCCTAAGCGGATTATCGTGATACGCGCATATATTGCGTAAGTCTTAAGCTAAAAAAGCCTATTTCGAAAACAAGTCAATGATGACCCTCCATAGATTCGCCTATATAAGCCGCAGCTAAAGTTGCAAAAATAAGAGCTTGAATACCGCTTGTAAATAATCCAAGTAACATGACAGGTATAGGAACCACTAAAGGTACTAAAGAAACAAGAACAACAACTACCAATTCATCAGCTAATATATTTCCGAAAAGTCGAAAACTAAGTGATAGGGGTTTTGTGAAATCTTCTAAGATATTAATGGGTAAAAGGATTGGAGTTGGTTGAATGTATTTACCGAAATAACCTAATCCTTTTTTGGTAAGACCCGCATAGAAATATGCTAATGACGTGAGTAAAGCTAAAGCAACGGTAGTATTTATATCATTTGTAGGTGCGGCTAATTCCCCATGAGGTAACTGTATGATTTTCCAAGGTAAAAGAGCACCTGACCAATTCGAAACAAAAATAAATAGAAACAAAGTTCCAATAAAGGAAACCCATGGGCCATATTCTTCTCCAATCTGAGTTTTGCTCACGTCTCGAATGAATTCAAGGACATATTCGAAGAAATTCTGAATGTCAGTAGGAATCGTTTGTGGATTACGAACAGCTATAATGGCTGAACCTAATAAGATAGCAATTACAACCCAAGAAGTAATAAGTACTTGGGCATGGACTTGAAAACCTCCTATTTGCCAATAGAAATGTTGGCCAACTTCCACACCAGATATATCGTATAGCCCTTTTAGTAGTGTGTTGATAGAACATAATAGAACATTCATATTGCCCTCTGAAGGAAATAGAACTTTAAAAAGAATTATTTTGATTCAACCATCTATTTTTCGACTTGCCTACTTGAATTATATATTTTGTATATTAACTAATCACATAATACCCCTATGACTTGTATCTCTTTTGTGCGATTAAGGAATGGTAACCGATTTCATAAATCTATGGAGTTCCCAAATAATTTATTTATCTTATATCTTATTATTAATCACGTATTTCGTATAGCTAGAACGACCCTCACAAATTGCAAATACTAATTTGTTAAGAATTAATCGGATTGAAGCTATAGCGTCATCATTTGCTGGAATCGAAATATCTGCAAGATCGGGGTCACAATTTGTATCGATTAAACAAATCGTTGGAATTCCCAAAATGATACATTCCCGAAGAGCCGTATATTCTTCTTGCTGATCAACGATTATTACAATATCGGGTAATCCCGTCATATATTTAATCCCGCCCAGATATGTTTGCAAGTGAGATAATTGTCTCTTCAACATAGCCGAATCTCGTTTCGGAAGACGGTTGAGTCTCCCCATCTTTTGTTCCATTCTCAAGTCCCTGAACTTATGAAGTATCGTTTCCGTAGTATACCAATTCGTTAACATACCACCGAGCCATTTTTTATTAACATAATGACAACGAGCCCTTATTGCAGCCCGTGCTACTGAATCAGCTGCTTTCTTTTTGGTACCAACAATTAAGAATTGTTTTCCCCTACTTGCTGCATCAAAAACTAAATCACAAGCTTCTGATAAAAAACGAGCGGTTCTAATAAGATTTATAATATGAATACCTTTACGCTTTGAGGAGATATAAGGTGCCATTCTAGGATTCCATTTACTAGTACCATGACCAAAATGAACTCCTGCTTCCATCATCTCTTCCAAATTTATGTTCCAATATCTTCTTGTCATTTCTCTCCCCACACTTCGTCTCTTTTTTTTTTTTGTTTTAAGAGGAGGTACCCTGAAATAGAAATAAATAATTGTTCCGATGGAACCTTCTTTTCTACCTCTAACGGATATTAGTCGTTGATACATGATTCACGCCATTAATTTCTTTCTATTCTAAATTACTATTATTTATTATTACCAAATAAAAAAAAAAATGACCGCAAATAGTTAAAATCTGCTCTTAGGAATCATTAAATCCTCGCAATAATTGTTTGGGTGTATCGTGTAAATTCTTTGAAATGAAAAAATAAAATAATTCTCTGTGGTGGAACAACATATCTCTCATTTCCACCCGAATAAATCATTCTTTTTGGTTTCCAAAGGAATGTTGTTAGGTTGCCTTGAACGTTGCACTAATCCTTTGAATCCAGTACCAACGGGTATCATCCCCCCCAGAACAACGTTCTCTTTCAGACCTTTCAACCAATCGATACGACCCCGGAGAGCGGCTTTTGCTAAAACTCGAGCAGTTTCTTGAAAACTTGCTTCTGATATGAAACTTTGGGTATTTAGAGATGCTTTCGTTATTCCCAATAAGATGGCTCGATAACAGATCGCTTCTTCCAAAGCGCGCCCTGTTCGTTCCGCCCGCAACAATTCAATTAGTTCTCCGGGTGAAAAAACATTAGACATTCTATCTTCTGAAACCAACACTTTTGATGTTATTTGACGCACAATAATCTCTATATGTCGATTATGAATCTGCACTCCCTGAGATCGATAAACTTTTTGAATCTTATTAACCAAAGAGATACGACTTTGCACTATAGTTAGCTCAGTGCCAATCAAGAATCCCCAAGGAATTCCAAGAATTTTTGCTATACGCTCGTTCCAACCCTCAATCCTCTTTTCTAGGTTCATCGATATTGAATCAATCGAACGAACTTCTAACACTTGTTCCACTTTTGGAAGCCCTTGCGTTATATCTCCAGATCTCGATTTTTCATATATAAATGTAACTAACGTATCTCCTTCGTAAAGGATTTCTCCATAATGGCCATGAACAGTTGCTCCCAGAGTGGCCAAATAAGGTTTAGCTGATCTTATTACTACAGAGTCAATTTGAACAATTAGAACTTGACCCGATTTTAGTTGCGGTCCGTTTTTGGCTATACATACATTTTCACAAATAAACTGCCCAAGGCTCATTATTGTAGATGTTTCTTCACAATAATTATGATGGAGAAAATGCCAATTCAAATTAAATGGATTCAAAACGGTGTTACTGCATGGATCGGGATTATAAATTCT
>NW_028290541.1:0-7500 GCF_965113065.1 Corylus avellana
GAGATCGGATAAAACAAGGCGATAGTCAAAAGGAATTACTGAATAACTTAGTAGAATTGATATGACTGCTATGGATGGTCCGATACTGAATAAACGAGTATCTCCTCTAGATGGAAGAAGATTCTCTTTGAAAAGTAGTTTTGTCCCATCTGCTAGAGCTTGAAGAACTCCCAAAGGACCGGCGTATTCGGGTCCAATACGTTGTTGCAGCCTGCGGATATTTCTCTTTCTAACCATACAATTACTAGTACGCCTATTGTGATTCCCAATACAAGAGTCAAAATAGGAACAAGCACCCATATAATTCCATAGACCTCTTTTAAGGATTCCACTCTGTAAAAAGAATTGATATCTTGTATTTCCGTTGTATCAATTATCATTTCAACGATCAACTTCTCCCATAATGATATCTATGCTACCTAGTATTGTCATAATATCAGCCAATTTCATTCTTTTAACTAACTGAGGAAGAATTTGCAAATTGATAAAACCCGGCGGGCGAATTTTACATCTCCAAGGAAAACCACTCTGATCCCCTATCAGAAAAATTCCCAATTCGCCCTTTGGGGCTTCGACTCTCACATAAAGTTCTTGTTTCGGCAATTCAAAAATAGGAGAAGGTTTTTTACTAATGAATCGATATTCAAAATCATGCCATTCTGGATACCTTTCTCTATCAAAGTATCGGATTTCTAAATTCTCATAGGGACCCCAGGAATTCCTTTCTAGAGCCTGTTGAATAATTTTTATGGATTCTGTCATTTCACCAATTCGGACTAAATAACGAGCTAATGAATCCCCTTCTTTTTGCCATTGGACTTCCCAATCCAATTCGTCGTAACACTCATAATGATCAACTTTACGAAGATCCCATTGTATTCCGGAAGCTCGCAGCATTGGTCCTGATAAACCCCAATTTATTACTTCGTCTCTACCAATAATTCCTACGCCCTCAACGCGTTCTAAAAAAATAGGATTTCGTGTAATAAGTTTTTGATATTCAGTAACTCCTGTAAAAAAAATAATGGCAGAAATCCAAACATTTATCTATCCAGCCATAAGGTAGATCAGCCGCTACCCCTCCGATACGAAAATAATTATGCATCATTCTCATACCAGTGGCAGCTTCGAATAGATCATATATGAATTCTCTTTCTCTGAAATATAGAAGAAAGGAGTTTGTGCACCAATATCTGCCATAAAGGGTCCGAGCCATAACAGATGAGAAGCTATACGACTCAATTCCAACATAATTACTCTGATATAACTGGCTCTTTTAGGTACTTGAATATTTCCTAACTGTTCTGGCCCATTTACAGTTATTTGCTTCTGTGAACATAGTAGCTAAATAATCCCAACGAGTTACATAAGGCAGATATTGTACAATTGTTCGGTTTTCCGCAATTTTTTCCATTCCTCTGTGTAAATAACCCAATATTGGTTCACAGTCAATAACATCTTCACTGTCCAGAGTAACGATGAGTCGAAGAACACCATGCATTGACGGGTGGTGGGGGCCCATATTGACTATCATGAGATCTTTTCTTGTAGCTGGTATATTCATAAGTTTTTCCTCGATTCATTCTTCCGTGAATTGCGTAAAACGAAAAAAAAATTCATCAAAATTCAAGATCTAATAAATCAAATAATTAAAAATGACTCTTCAAATTAACGAAAAATTAAAAATTAACGAATTCTTGATTCCCGAATACCCAACCTATTAATTAAGTTTTTATAACGTACTCTATTTTTCTTTGACAAATAAGACAGCAGCCGTTGACGTTTTCCCAGAATTTTACGTAGACCTCTTTGAGATAAATAGTCTTTTCTGTGCAATTCCAAATGTGAAGTAAGTCGTCTTATTTTATTGGTGAAACTCAATACTTGGAATTCAACGGATCCCCTGTTTTCTTCTTTTTCTTCTTGCGAAATAATTGAGATGAATGAATTTTTTACCATAAATAGGAATCGCCCCTCTCTTTTTTTGAGATATTTTTATCGATATATATATATATTTCTTGATCAGTAATAATAATGCCACTCATTTGAATTTGATATACACAATAATCTTAATTTCGTTAAGAATTCTTAATTTTGTCAAATAAATTACTTAATTTATTACTCAATAATCAATCCCATTTTAAAAATTGGATTCGGATAGGATATCCTATACAAAAGTATAGTCTATTTCTGTACTCACAAAAAAAATAAACAATAATTTAGACTTAAAAAAAATCAGAAGATTTTGTTGATTCAATTTTAGATCGAATTAATATAATGACTTTTCAATCGCGGATACATACGAATCCTTGTCATACTGAAACGACTGCCATTATTGGTATCAAACCAATAGCGATTCATACAAGCTAAATCTTCTAATCGATAATTGGGCCAAAGAAAGAACTTTAATTTAATTAGTTTATTTTTACCTCTATCAAGATTTTTTCTTTTATTCAACAAAACTTGATCGAAATTTGTTACCTTATTTCCATTGCATCCATTGCAAAATACTGTATTTCTATGGATATTGTTTCTATTCCTAGAATTGAAAAAAATTAGAATTCTCAATTCTCTACGATGCCTCGGGGATAAAATATTTTCAAGAACAAGCAAATCATAATGATTTTTGTCTCTATTTCCATTCATTTTTTGATGTATTGCAATGGATTCATAAAAATTCTTCTTATTTTTATCAACTAGGTATCTTTGATTAATTTGATGCTTACTCTTATGAACCAATGAAATACCTATGGTTTGATATATAATAAATTTTCCATCATTTTTTACAGACAGACGAACTGGTTCGATAATCAATATTCCCCTTTTCATCACTTCTGTAAGAGGTAAATCCTTATGGACTGTCATAATATCCAGATTAATTTCGTCCCTTTGAATAGCGGATATAACAATTTCTCTTGGATTTGTCATTCTAAGCAGGAGACAATATACTTTGATGTTATTGATGATTCTTTGATTTAAATAATCATTCCATCTCAATTGAAAATTAAAATACCTTTTTAGTAAGAGCTCAAGCTCTGCTTCTATTTTATTCCTGTATTGCTTTTTGTTTCTACGTTTTTTCATGTCTGATCCCGTATAATCTTCTTCAACATCTTTTTCTTTTTTTTTTCTTGGTTTGAGAGAGCTGATTCAAGATCTGCTTGGTCCGCTAATTCTTTTTCTCCTTGATTTTTATTTTCTAATTCAAAAGTCTTTTTTTCATTCGATAATATAAAAATATCGCTTTTTTTCTTTCCAGTGATACTTTTATGTTTCTTAACATTTTTATTTACATTAAAATTGAAAAGAAGTAATTTGATTGGTATGACCCACGTTTAATCTTATATGTATTATAAAGTATCACAAATTCTGGGAATAACCAAAGTTCTAGATTCGATATGGGACGACCTAGTATTTCTTCATTCATTCCCATCCAATCCACAAGAGGTTTTTTTTGATTGAATGGGTTAATTTTTTGATCTTGATGAATCGTGAAATAAAAAAGACCTTTCTTTTTCTTATCAATTTTATCGATTATTTGATAATTATTAACCCCAGTCTTAGTCTTAGTATTTTTATTTCTGTTGGTGACAGTATCAATATCGACCCAGGCCCCAATATCGGTCTTCTTTCTAAGACAAAAATTGAGAATTTTCCAATCAAAATATTTTCGATCCATATCTTTTTTTCTATCTATACTATCATCTTCTCCTAGATAATTATTGATAAGGATACCTTCCAGCATATCAAATAGTTTGTGTTTAGGCGTATTGTAAGTATAAGAAATCTCTTGGTTATTATTTACTTGTAATGGCAATCCATAAATATATGAGTCTTTCTTATCCTCATAATTAATCGATTTATATGAAAAAAGATCATATCTATATTGTTTTTTTAAATTTTCTTTTTGATTTAGTAATAAATCTATTTCAAAATCATTTTGTTTTTCATAATGAATTAATCGGTTTTTTTCATATGAATCACATTTGTTTAAATCTTTATTTTTAGCCGTACGGCATTGATATTGATTGACTCTATTTCGCCATTTTTGCGGTACTAATCGTGACCATCTAATCTGAGATAAATCATATTGATATTGATAATGATCCTTTAGCCAGTTTTTCCATTCATTAATTACAGAATTTCGAAGGTTCTTATGTTGTCTTAATTCGGAATCAAATATTTCTTGCGTTCCAACAAAATACTCTTTATTTCATTCTTAAGAAAAAAATATGTTCTGTAATATTTAAAGACAGATCTTAACTTATATAAGTTACTGACTTGGGTTTGTGATAATTTGTAGAATACATATGCTTGTGACAAGTAAGATAAGTCCAAAAAAATATGTGAATTCTTATTAATACAAGGTGACCTTTTTATAGTTGAAATAAAGTTAATTATACTTTGATTTGTTTTATCAATTCTTTCTCGATTTGCTTCATTATTGTAAATGTATTTAGTAATAATTTTTTTTGTTAATTCAATAAAAAGCTGTGCATTGATTCTAGGGGTATTAATGATACGCAGAAAGATATACATAGATATCTTTTCAATAAAAAATTTTAAAAAATGATGGGATTTACGAAGTAATCGAATATTTTTTCTTTTTAATATCCGCCAAATATTTTTTGGTGATTCTAATCTTTTATCTTCATAACTTATTTTGTTAGGGTTAAGATTTATCTCTCGAGTTATAAACTCCTTTTCTTGTCTTTTTTCATTTTTTCTATTTGATTTATGATTGTATTTGTTCTATTAGTTAGATTTTTAATCCTTTTTTCTGTCAATGAGTAAGTTGCCCAATCCATAGATCGAATTTCAATAGACGATTCGGGAATAATTTTATTATGTATTATCGAATCTTTTTCTTTTTTAGTTTCACTCAATTCGTATATTCCTAGTTTTTTCAATCCAAATAATATAATTTGGTTTCTTTTTGAAAATTCTTTTATTATTTTTTTTAGAAATATAATGCTTTTGAGGACCCATTTTTTTGTTTCTTTTGCTTTTGCTACATTTATAAATGTAGCATTTATAAAAAATTTTGTTCTTTCTTTTAAAACTCTTAGAACTAAAAAACATTTTTTTTTTAATTTGAATTTCTTTTTTTCGAATTCTTTAAAAATGGGTTCAAAAAAGGAAAGTTGTTTTCGGGGAGAACCACAAGGCAGTTCAGCTTCCATTCCCAAAACTGTTAAAAAACAAAAATCATTTTTTTGTCCTTTCCCTTTCTTTTTAATTGGATCTTTATGAGGGGATCGTAACTTAGATCTGTGCCAAGGTTTCAGACGAAAAGGAAATAGTATCTTTATCTGAATACCGTCTGTTAACCAGTTTTTCGGAAATTCTTTTTCGGATAATTGAACGCCATTATAGGTGCATTTAACATGGATTTCTTTATTCAAATCCTTTAAATCCTCGGACCATTCGGGAAATTGAAATAATAATATACGAACAATATTTTTAGCTATTATTAATGAAGGTAATAGAATATATTTTCTAAAAATTGATTGGATTACTAATAAAAAACCTCTTATTACTTGAGCAAAGAAAAAGCTATCCCAAGCTTCTGCTATTTCTATACGAATTTTTTTCTCTCTTTTGTATTTTTCGTTTTTGTCCTCCTCTTTTTTCTCACTTTCTTTTGTCTTTTCCTTTGTATAATCCGAAATTTTTAATTCCTTCTTTTTCCAAATCCAATTTTAAAAAATGATTTTCATCAGCTCGGGAATATCAAAATAAAAAAAAAGGGGTTTGTCTAGTCTATCCAAAAAAAGAGGGGAATGCACATTTGCTTGAAACAGTTCCCAAATAATCGTTTTACGTCTTTGAGCTCGCACGGAGCCCTTTATTATATCTCGACGAAAATCCGATTGTTGTGAATAACGTATCAAAGCCAACTCTTCAGCTTGATCAGAATTATTAGTCTCTTTGTTATTAGTATAAGGATCGGTATTCTCCGGAATATCAGTAAAAATCACGACACGTTTGGCTTTTCTTGAACGAATTTGATGATTCGTTGGCCCATTTTTGTCATTTTCTACTTCCTGTTGTTCTAATTCGTCGATTAATTTGTATGACCATCGAGGAACTTTTTTATTGATTTCTTTTATTCCAATATATTTTTTTCTAATTGTTTTATCCCTAGGATCAGTTATAATTGCATCGAATAAAAATTTTAAAATTTTTATTCGATCTTCCGAATCAATTCTTACTTGTTTGTTTTCCTTAAATGAATAAAGTCCTTTCAAATTAAAATTTGATGTTGATTTTCCTGCAAACTTACTAATTATGTTCAAGAAATAAATAATTTCTGTTGATAATGATTTTCGATCAAATAGATTAACTTTCCGGTCAAATTCTGTGTAATTGGTAGTAAGAAGGATTCCATGAATCTTATTTATCCAAATTGTCTCTATGTAATGTTTTACAGAAGTTTTTATGATTGAGAATAAAAAAATATTTTTGATTTGTCCGCGATAGGGTCCGTTCAAGAAAGGATCATACATCGTAGGTAAATATTCTTTTTTAGTCTCATTATTACACAATCTAATCCTTTTTTCGATTATATCCAGAGGAATAAATCTCTTATCTAGAATTTCGACTCTATTTAAAAATTTGTTGCTTATGTTGTTCCTTTTTTGTTCATTGGTATAATTCCAATGATTATGCAGTTCATTATAGTAAATTTTTTCTATTGTAAACAAAGACATTTTTCTTTGTATCATTTCCAAAAAAGTTGATAAACTCGGTGGATACGTAAAAGATATCCTTTCTTTTCCATCACAGAAACATGTATGAAAAAAATATTGTGACATTTCATTTTTTACATACATGTCAACTCGATTCTTTTTTATATATCGAAATGGGCGATTCCATCGTTTATAGTTGAAAAGAGTAGTAACAAGAGGTTTTTCAAACCAGAATATTTCTTTATCCTTTTTATCTTTAAATATTTCTAACTTCGAATTTTCTTGATTCCCATCTAGATAAGAAGTTTCATAAATGGGTCTATTTTATAGCGTGTCTCTTTAAAGTGGAATTCATCCTTTGTTTTTTCCTTTCCATTCATTCGGATCTCTTCCGTTTCATCAATTTTGTCCGGATCCTCCTTTTCTTCCGAAAAAAGAGAAGGAGAAGGATCTTCTTCGGTGGATTCCTCTTGTTCCTGTTTAGTCCCCTTCGTTTCGGAAGTTGTTTCTATTTCTACATCTGTTTCTTCCTCACTTCCCCGCTTTCTTCGTTTCTGAGGTTTCTTTCAGTTTCTTAGTAACAATGGGTGACGGTACTCTGTCTAAATAGTAGACACAGGTAATAAATAAGAGAATACTAAAGATTCGAGCCATAGAATTTCTCAATTCTGACACAAGGTACTTATTAGATCTAATAAGTACATTAAATCTAATAGAATTATTTTGCTGTATCCAGACTAATACCAATCCAACCCATTTCATGAATAAAATGTGACCAATTAACCAACCAACAAAACTACTTGTTACA
>NW_028290541.1:25000-30000 GCF_965113065.1 Corylus avellana
AGGATCCCATGATCATGAACCGATCTTACCTGGGATCGCAAATCCCAAGTTTGTCTATGAAGAGCAGATCTAATTATATCAGTGTCTATAATTAATTTATTCTGTGTAATACTAATCGATAGGGCCTCATTGGTAAGTGCTACAAGATCTCGTACATTGGAACCCATGGTTATGGACCCGAATCCATTAGTATGGAACATTTTCTTTTCCAAGTGAAATCCCCTAGTATATGAAAGAGTGAAAAAGTGCTTTCGTTGTTGTGGAATAAGAAGCCTTCGTATCTTAATGCATGTATTTAATTTATTCGGAGCTATTAGAGCGGGATCTACTTTTTGGGGAAGATGAGTCGAAGCAATAACAAGAATATTTCTAGTGGAACGTCTTTCACAATCCCTGGAGAGATAGTTCACTAATAGACCGAGGGATAAGTAATTCGACTCATTCACATCTAGATCATGAATGTTTGGAATCCATATTATGCAAGGAGACATTGCTTTTGCTAATTCGAATTGAAGGGTGATATAAAATCGGTCTATTTCCGGCATCATATCCATAGTTAGCGCATTCGTCATAGTTAGGAGCTCCAGCTCCGTATCAAGGTCACGGTCAATATCGTCACTATCATCAATATCGTCACTATCCTCAATAAGAAAACCCTCAGGCTTGTTATCCAGGAACTTGTTCAGAAATACTGTAATGAAAGGAACATAGGAGTTTTCCGCTAGGTATTTGACCAAATAGGATCGTCCAGTTCCTATAGAACCTATCACTAAAATACCCCTAGAGGGGGATAGGGCTAAGCGGAGCGAAAAGGGTTTTCCATGAGATGGGAAATTAAAACTATTAGCCCCACACGAGGTTTGTGAATAAGTGATTGTCTGATAATGAGCAAGGAATATCCGTCTTTCTGCTAAACAGGATGTATTGAACTCATAATTCATTAGATACTTTTTATGAATGTAAACTAAGTATCGTAAGTAAATTGCTCCCGGTTGTTCAATCATTTGATAACCAGAGTCATTCTTTGATAAATGATCACTATGAGTCAGACTCAATAGAATTTGATCAATCCTTTTTTCTGTCGTTAAGGTGGAGAACTGAACCAAGAATTCTCTTTCTTTATCATCAATCGAATCACTGTTCGAGACCCAGGATTCTATTTTATCATCAATCCAATCACCGTTCACGTTTTTTCTTTTTCTTATCAATGAATAGATCTCTTTACTTGTATGACTTAGATGTCTCGTATTTCTCGAAAAAGCGATTGGATTGATGGGATTTGGTATGATACTTATGAGATCGATGAGATTGATATTCAAATATTTCTTCTTAGAACGTATTGATTTGACCCCATAAGCGGGACCACCACCCCATAGCATGTTGCCGCCAGAAGCATAACCCCGTATTTCTTCTATAGAATCTCCTAATTGTTCCAGAGCAACTAGAAAGAGATTCTTTAACCATAAAGAATTCAGTTCAGATGTAGGATACCTATCCAGAAGTTTTCGCAACTCAATCATGTATGATGGAATCATCAAAGATTTGACCTTTTCGAACTCTGTCTGTAACTCACTATAGGCTCGAGAAACAAAGAGAAGATGTGTACGAACGAGATATCCAGCAACAAGAAGAAGGAAAAGGATTGAATAGAGGAACTCCCGAACATTTGGCGATCTCAGATGTGTCGATATCAATGGTGACTCATTATTTCGATGAATCATTTCTTCGGACAGAAGAAGATTATGTAAACACTTACTCGAAATCTCACTTATCAGATTCCATTGTGTCTTCCACAATTTTTTCTGAAGAATTCGCCATGATATATCTGATCCATGCATAATATCATGAAAAATGGATACAAATTTTTGGCTGCTACTTAGTATCGGCAATAGGTCTGAAAAAGTATCTAAAAATATCAAATTTAGATATTTGTACCCTGTCGAAGTAAGGAACCATGGCATATATGTTTGGAATAGATTCCATTTTGAGAGAGTTGAAAAAGCACTATCTCGTTGAAAGGTTCTATACATCTGCCCTTTCTCAAGGCATTTCTTTAGACAAAGACTCCGTTTTTTCCTCTTTTCGGATGGTAAATATTTCTCAGAACATGGAGTGTGAATCAAACCCATGTTTGAATTGAAATTGAGATACTGCTGCAAGTTCTTCCCCTCTGAATCAGATAGATTCATATCTGAAAGAGGTTTACAATAAGTTCTTTCAAAATTTACTATTTGTCCCTCTGTTAGAGGTGTTCCAAAAATGTCTGCGATCGAGTAAATAGCTCTACGAACGAATGGATCGGATCGAATTGGAAAATGGAAAGATTTGTACAAGTTATACCTTTCGTCACCACTTTGTGGAAAATCGTTAGGTATGAATATGTTAGAGACCTGTGACTCGATTGGTGAAATAGTATCTCTCTCCAAAAAAGCATGTTTTTTTTTACCGCCGCACAAAGAAAATATTTTGTTGCGAATGAACAAGATATTGAGGAATTGTCCATACGTAAAATCATAATTATTGACACGGGCCTTTTCCACATAAAAAGGGAATCTTTTGTTACAATCGAAGCAGAAGTGATGTGGATTATTCAAGAATCGAAGTCGATTTGCTTTATAAAAAGAAGATATCAATGAACTTCTATGAAATGGTTTCGCGGGATTCGGCCAATTGTCTTGATCGTGGGATATCATTGAGAAATAGGAATACGTGTTATCAAAAGATTTCTTGCGATTATTTCTAGTATGGAATGAGTCAATCATCCACCACTTTGGTATCTTATTGAACAAAAATGGTGATATTGTTCCTCCATTGATCAAGAATTTCGATTTCTGGGAAGTATCATGATCATCCAATAAGAAGGGTTTCAATTTTTTCAAATGAACGATTTGAAGACCTATTGATTCTAACAACTGATTGCAGAGTTGATCATTCGGACCTTTCAATTCATAGATGTGGATCTCGGACCTATGAATGGGGATATTCCCGAAACTCACAAAGAAAAAAGGAAGTGAGTTAGACAAAAAGAGAAGAAACTTGGACAAAAAAAGAAGAAACTTGGACAAAAAAAGAAGTAACTTGGACAAAAAGAAAGGAAGTGACTTAGACAAATCTTTTTTGTCGATAACCTCAGACCAATCAATCGAATATTGATTAATACGTAATCGATCGAACACTACTTGAAAATAAAAACGGCTCTTCTGTTCAGAAATGAAATGTTCCAAATGTTCCTGGAAATTCTTGCTCCCATTGGACCATTTGTATCTATATGCATTAGGATCCCGATTCATAGATCTCTCGGTTCGAGAAATAAAAATACGAGGATCGAACCATTTCTTCTGGCTCTTTTTCAAATTTGATAAATGTTGGTTGATCGTATATTTCATTATAGTTCTATGATTCAGAGTATCATTTCCTATTTGATCCCTTTGCATTCCATATTCGAAGTTGCGATCGGATCTATTCATTAAAAAGAATCGATTCAATACATTTATTATGTACCCACAGGTGTTATATTGGATTTGAATCAGATTTCGGATCAATCTATATTGATTGACTGCCTCCATTATGTTGTTGCTAGCAAATACCACTATTTTGGGTTTTGGATCTTCCAAATCATTCCCGCAGGAGGTCCGGACCCATTTTTTTCTGATCCTTCGATAAAAGGATTCATTCTCTTCATAAAAAATAGGAGGTAGAACCAATAAATCTTTCTTTTTCGATTCATCCCTGGAGTTGAATACCTCATTCAAGAATTGTTTTTGATCCAATCTGCAGGAATCAATAGAAAAGGTAAATCCCTTATGATACGCCAGATCCGGCTCGGTTATTGATAGAGTGAATCTATCCGCCATTTCTTGAAATCTCTCTTCTGATTCAAAATCGTGGTGTAACGTGTATCCCCCCCTGTTCCGGTCACGAAATAGATGAAATAAATCAAAAAATGGATTTTTGTTCAAGAATGAAATCTTATTGGAACTGTCCATATCCAGTTCATCCTTCGGAACCATATCACATCGTGGATCTGATGAAATAGGATGAATTGAGACGGTATTTTGTAAATAAGTAATTATCTTGAATATATTAACTATTTCTTTATTTTCCGATCGCCTGGAAGGAACAAAAGAAACATCTTGTTCTTTCTTCAACAATTTCTGATCTCTAGTGGACCTCTCAGTAGGATTCGAACCCAGATGAAGTTCTGACCATCTGTCAGAGAAAAAAGAACGAATGGATCTTGTAGGATTCCCAAGAAATTCTTCGATTTCTTCCGGAAGCAGATGATTATTCATCTGCTTCTCACGTTCCGTAAATAGCCGGGACATTGAGGAATATCCAGAAAGGCATTTAGGGAATCGGTCTGATTCTATCTCTGTTCGTTCCGTTTGAAGAAAGGAAGGATCCCAAAGAATCGATCTTTCTTTTAGTTGTTGAATCTCTCGTTGATTGATCAATGTGTGATATTCCGAATCCTCATTACTAATGGAATCGAAATGATCTCTGGATTGATCAGAAGATCCTTTCAATTGGCTAGAATCCGTTACTTGAACGAAACTAGATCTTGTGGAATCATATTGAATATTTGACGATACATTCCGTACCTTGTTAAAAAACCGATCCTTGTTTACCAACCACACATTGTCTAACCAAATCCAATTCTCTCTCGATATGTTCCTCAAAAAATCCGATTCGTGCGGATTCTTCCCCCAACTAAAGAAGAGATCTTGGCGGAATTGCCACATATGAAATTGAGCACAATTTTGCAAAGAAATAGCCCACTTGTTTCTCGAGAAGAGATGGGAAACATGCTCAATATCATTTGATTGAATAGTTGACCCAGCTACTTCAATTGGTATTTTTTCACGAAAAGCAAACATGAGATAACAAATCCAGTCTTTCACTAAGATTTCGAATAGCTGTCCCGAATTCAAGTTGATTATGTTTCGCCTCTTCCTCGGAGAAAGACGATCAAACAATTCCCAATCATGGTCCTTGCGGAT
>NW_028290541.1:35000-36701 GCF_965113065.1 Corylus avellana
TATTTCATTTTCATTAGGAGCTCCATTGTAGAATTCAGGCCTAACCATTAATTGAGAAGCGATGGGAACGACGAAACCTGTGGATGCATAAGATTCTATTGAAAACGAATCCTAATGATTCACTGGGTAGGATGGCGGAACAAACCCGGGACCAATCCACTTTTATTCTGAAAGGTCATGTCATGGGATAGCCCTACAACTGAAATAGATATTGAAAGAGTAAACATTCGCCCGCGAAAGTTTTTATTTTATTAGATTTATAAATTTCGGTCAATCCGATATGATAATAAAAAAGACAAAATAAAATAAAGATTCGTTATAACAAAATGACATTATATTATCTATAACATTATCTCTAAATAATCTATAAAATAATTATCTATAACTATAAATAGAAAAATAGAATATATATTTAAGTTTAATTAATTATATAAACTATCAAAACAAGATATACAAATTTATAATAGATTAGATAAAATCTCAATGAATCCCACGATTCAGTATATTATTCATTAAATACATGTATATTATTTTATAATTGTTTCATTCGTGAGGAGCTGGATGAGAAGAAACTCTCATGTCCGGTTCTGTAGTAGAGATGGAATGAATTGATAAACAACCATCAACTATAACCCCAAAAGAACCAGATTCCGTAAACAACATAGAGGAAGAATGAAAGGAATATCTTATAGAGGTAATTGTATTTGCTTCGGTAGATATGCTCTTCAGGCACTTGAACCCGCGTGGATCACATCTAAACAAATAGAAGCAGGGCGGCGAGCAATGACACGAAATGTGCGCCGAGGTGGAAAAATATGGGTACGTATATTTCCAGACAAACCAGTTACAGTAAGACCCGCGGAAACGCGTATGGGTTCAGGGAAAGGATCTCCCGAATATTGGGTGGCTATCGTTAAACCGGGTAGAATACTTTATGAAATGGGCGGAGTAGCAGAAAATATAGCCAGAAAGGCTATTTCAATAGCGGCATCCAAAATGCCTATACGAACTCAATTCATTATTTCAGGATAGGAATGTAAAACCAAAGGAAAGAGGTCTTTGGAATAAAAAAAACAATTGTAGATTTCTTTTTTTTTATTTATTTTGGACAAACAATATTTCTTTTTTTTTACTTCGCCCCTTTGCATCAAAAGAGCAAATTAAAAAAAATGATATGATTCAACCTCAAACCCATTTAAATGTAGCGGATAACAGCGGGGCCCGAGAATTGATGTGTATTCGAATTATAGGAGCTAGTAATCGACGATATGCTCATATTGGTGACGTTATTGTTGCTGTAATCAAGGAAGCAATACCAAATACACCTTTAGAAAAATCTGAAGTGATCAGAGCTGTAATTGTACGTACTTGTAAAGAACTCAAACGTGACAACGGTATGATACTACGATATGATGACAATGCTGCGGTTGTTATTGATCAAGAGGGAAATCCAAAAGGAACTAGAATTTTTGGTGCGATCGCACGGGAATTGAGACAGTTAAATTTCACTAAAATAGTTTCATTAGCGCCCGAAGTACTATAAGTATAATAAAGACGAGACTATAATATAGTTATAACATTTGAATAAAATAGATAAAATTAATCAGTAGATTTGTCTCACGCATATATCTTTAACAATTCATAAAAATATATATATAAAGAAAAAAAGCATGTTGATTATATCAAAATTCGGGGGCAACA
>NW_028290542.1:0-5000 GCF_965113065.1 Corylus avellana
TAATTTTAATAATATCGATTTATAATTAATATCTATTTATTCTTATATTCATTTTCTTTATTTATTTTATTCTTTGATATAATTCTATTTCTAATTAATTAGAATTATAATAAAATTGAAAATGAAATAAATATATTTAATGAAAATTTAATGAAAATAATATTAAAAAAAAATTATATGATTAGAATGAATGATTCATGAATATAAATACGAATCAAAAGATTCTATGGAATCAGAAAAGAGGGAAAGATCTTTCAGATTTAATCATACCACATTATATTGACAATTTAAAAAAACTGTTCATACAATGAGCATAGTATGATGGCGGTCGGGCATACTTGCCCCCATCGTCTAGTGGTTCAGGACATCTCTCTTTCAAGGAGGCAGCGGGGATTCGAATTCCCCTGGGGGTAGGTGTACTACGAAAGGAAGTTGATCATGAATTATCAATAAGCCGGGAATTGATTCTTCCTGGGTCGATGCCCGAGCGGTTAATGGGGACGGACTGTAAATTCGTTGGCAATATGTCTACGCTGGTTCAAATCCAGCTCGGCCCAATAATTGGCCGATCCACCATGAAATGATAGAACCCCATTTGTTGTTCCCCAGAAATGCCTGATCGGAATACGGAAGAATAAAAAAACTAAAATTTTCTGATATATTTTACCGCCGTTCATTTGCTCTCTTTATTTTTTCTCACAAATTCTGATCTTGCTTGCTAATGATCTAGATTCATACTAGATTCATATAAAGATCTGGAAGTATAAGGAAAAGAATAAAATAAAGAATAAATAAAAAAACTCTTTTTTTTTCATTGAAAGCTTTATTTGATTATTAATCAATTTATAAAAAACGAAAGGATTATTAACAATCCGTGAGGCGCTCTCACTAAAGTGCATATCCGTGTGTATATCAAATATATTACTCGCGTTTCTGTTACAATACGACTATTCTAATCTAAAATCTAAATAAAATAGAAATAAAATAGAAATAAAATAGAAAGGGTTTGAATTAAATCATAAGAATATGTATGATGTACACTTGATTTCCTTGGGATTGTAGTTCAATTGGTCAGAGCACCGCCCTGTCAAGGCGGAAGCTGCGGGTTCGAGCCCCGTCAGTCCCGACAGATCCAAATCCAATAAAAAAAATACATCAATTCATCTCTGCGTTTGCTGTGAAAAGGAGAACAAAAGAAATAGCAGAATTTCATTCACAAGAGGATACCCTCCTATTTTATTTATTTATTAGTTTCACATTTCTCATCAAATAAATATGGGAATTACCATTTATTCAACTAGTACCAATTGATAGGAGAAAGACATATGTAGATTAGTACAATGATTGGTAAAATTATATTCAGGATTCCAAGAAATACCGTACGGAGTCTGGCTTTTTCGATTATTCCCGATCTGTGTAATAGAGTACTATATGTTTACAGGGGGCTATACAGAAATGGAATTTGTACGATACAAAAAAGATTAACTTAACATAGTAACTTTGATATAATACTTTTAAGATTAAAAGTATATCCCTTTAGGGCTCCGATTTTGTGTAACCTCAATTAATAATTGAAATTATTAATGTGAATTTGAACCAATTTATCTCATTCAAATTTCACACTGAATTTTTGATATATGCATCCCAAAATTAATCCAAGGAAATGGGATATTAATAAAATAAAGCTCAAAGAAGATCCTATCTCTCTTTGTGAGGGAATGAATAATCTTTTTTAAGTTTAAGGGTCTTGCCGAAGAAAGAACAAACTTTTTAATGAATTTGATGGAATACTCGATTTTTTTATACCCGGACTCTCCTTATTTATACTACTTCTTTGTTTTCCAAGAAGATTAGATCATAAAAAGGGGGTTTAGAACTAAACTTCTTCCTTTTTACATTTCGCTTCTATTGGTTATTTTATTGGGGTTTTTTATAACCAATGTAAGTAAGTGTAAAGGCGGTCATATGATATTTCATCAGATGATTCCACAAGGAGGGACGTAGGTTATAGAAAAGAAAGAATGGAAAGGAAAAGAATGATAAAGAAAGTAAAGGAATTATTTATCGATCAGGAATCAAAATTTGAATTCGGTATGGATAAAAGATCTTCCTATGTTATACTATTTAATTCTCGACGATGAATCAATTTGATAGCTCAGATATTGTTATTCATGATATTGCTCCGATTCGATATCGTCGAGATGTAATTCATCCCATTGAATATTGAATTTACAGGCGAAAGATTTATCAGCTCTATGGGATTAAATCCCGAGTTATTGCGAATTAATTAAAAATGAAACGATGAGATTATGGAAGTAAATATTCTCGCATTTATTGCTACTGCACTGTTCATTCTAGTTCCTACTGCTTTTTTACTTATAATATATGTAAAAACAGTCAGTCAAAATGATTAATTTGAATTAAACTTGACTGTTTAGTTTTTATCTTTTTATCAATGATTGAAAAGAAAAAAGAAAATGAAAAGTATTAAGATTTCGTGTCTTAAATGAAATAAGCGGACGAGAATCATCAGTATTTTATGAGATTCGATAGTATGGTAGAAAGAAATAGATGAATCTTTCTACCATACTTATTATTGTTATTGTAGTATATAAAGTCGTACTGTATAAAGATAGAGGTTTAATATAGATCAATCTGCAATATGTATCTTCATAGATATCAATTACATATATGTAATGTATTTACATAATGTACCAATTCTATTTCTTTGCTTCATCTATTTAATTTGTGTTGATTCCAATCATCAATCTGAAAAAATCGAAGGGCAATTCTTACTCTTACAATTCTAATTCCTAGAATTTCTGATTCTATTCAATATGAATCCCGATATCCATTGAAAGAATCAAATTGACGAAGGAAAAAAGAGTATAGGCCTATATTAATATTAATAAAATTAATAATGAAAAATTAATAAAAAGAAAATAAAATAATCTTTTTTTAGTATTCTGAAGAAGTAATTGATTGATCAGTTGACAGATGATCCAGTGGTTCATTTCCATGGGAACCTCTTTGGATTTCGAAAAGGATTAGTAAAGCCCACCGATTTTTAACGTTTGAACCATGATATGAAATGAGTTCAATAAAGCAAGCATAACATAAATAAGATTTCTAAAAGAATAAAAAAAAAAAGCGGGAACGCGCAATATGTGACTTGCCCAAGGCAATATTTTATTATGTGTAGTATATTGTTGGACAACCACTATGTCTATGTTGTTTCCCATAGGAAGTCTGTATCCACTTAATAACATAATTATTTTCTTTTCTATTTTAACAGTAAAAAAAAGGACTTTGCAGAACGATCTATAAAACAATTGATATGGGTTGAGTTTGAGGAATCAAACTCAATTAGTAGTACTTCTAGAGTCCACTTCTACCCCATACTACGAGTGAAAGAGAAAATGTAAAGACTACCATTAAAGCAGCCCAAGCGAGACTTACTATATCCATGTGAATTATATCCCCTATCTCTATAAATATGAAGGAATTATTCCATTAATGTTCACTAATCATTATTATGTTCATTAATAATAGTGGAATCCCTGGCGCAGAGTCAAAAGGGAATTCTGACCCAATACCGTTGATGAAACAATCCAATAAACTCACAATTATAAATTCTAACAGGTTCCTATATGATTTATAGTAGAATCGGAAAACACTAAGCGCAAGCAAAATACGTAGATACACCCCTGGAAGTTTCAAGGGAATGTTACTAACATGTAGAAATAATAAGACCTAGTCTTTCTTTTGTTGACTTTCATTTCATTAAGTAAAAAGTATAAAAATATAGAGTCAAGATAGAGCACTATCTATCACAGACCCTATTTCTCATTTTATCTAATCCTTACGATTAGGTCTCCTGTTTGTCTCTGTGAAACAATCGGAAGATAGTCTATTACATTAAAGCCAATCAATATTAAATTGAATGCAGGAGCACAGAGAGAATTTCATGAGTCTATATACGAACAAAGTATCTTTCGGCCTTTACGTACGCAACTAATAAATTAATAATCAAATAAATTCCTCGTTCGTCTATCCAAATTAATTCAAGACCTAATTAATAAACACTACATTAATAATAGAAGAGCTGTCATATTAAGATTTAACGATTCTTTTTCATTCAATATTCACTAATATAATCTTTCCTTGAACTGAAGCCTAGACGCAAGGATTTACAGCATTTTCATTTTAGAGAACAGAACCGCCAGATGCTTATAGAATCAAGCAAGTATCAAGAGTCCCCCCCCCCGCTTACTTCTGCTGGAAAAAAATTTGTCAAGTTATCTCAGCAAAACATAATAAGGTATTCCGATTTTATTGTTGATCAGGCGACACCCAGATTTGAACTGGGGAAAAAGGATTTGCAGTCCCCCGCCTTACCGCTCGGCCATGTCGCCAAAACGATACAAAAAATATATGAAAATATTCCATTTTTTTTTTGGGGGGGGGGGGTTATTCATTTTTGTACTTGTATCTTGAATACTGTTTTATTTAATCCCTTTCCTAAAAAAGATCCTTACTTTTCTCTTTGGATTGGATACATTTCTTCGATTGATTGTACAGTATCTTAAAACAAACACACTATTTAAAAACACCCCTCCCCCCCTTTATATTCTTTATATTGAAAAACCTATTGTGGATTTTCAGTCACAAAACAAAAATTCAGGATAAATTTGAACCATTAACCATTGACTGTGAATTTGAATTCATGAACGATTCCCGGGTTTGAATATAAAATTGTGTTTTCCTAATGATATAAAAAAATCCAAATGGATACATAACTAAACTAATCAATATTGATTAGTTTCAATAAAAAAAATCCTTCTTAATTTCAATCATAACAGCAATTATGAATATATGTAAACCCCGGAATATAACTTGTTACACAGATATTATCTAAATCTAATCGGGTATCTTATCTGTATATGATGCTTATAGGAAATTTTCGGTAAATTATCGTGCTTCAATTTTTACAAATTTTC
>NW_028290542.1:15000-30000 GCF_965113065.1 Corylus avellana
TAAATATTTACAACTTGACAATTTAAAACAGACTTTTCAAGTACTTAAATATTATTTAATGGACGAAAATGGTAGAATTTATAATCCCGATCCATGCAGTAACACCGTTTTGAATCCATTTAATTTGAATTGGCATTTTCTCCATCATAATTATTGTGAAGAAACATCTACAATAATGAGCCTTGGGCAGTTTATTTGTGAAAATGTATGTATAGCCAAAAACGGACCGCAACTAAAATCGGGTCAAGTTCTAATTGTTCAAATTGACTCTGTAGTAATAAGATCAGCTAAACCTTATTTGGCCACTCTGGGAGCAACTGTTCATGGCCATTATGGAGAAATCCTTTACGAAGGAGATACGTTAGTTACATTTATATATGAAAAATCGAGATCTGGAGATATAACGCAAGGGCTTCCAAAAGTGGAACAAGTGTTAGAAGTTCGTTCGATTGATTCAATATCGATGAACCTAGAAAAGAGGATTGAGGGTTGGAACGAGCGTATAGCAAAAATTCTTGGAATTCCTTGGGGATTCTTGATTGGCACTGAGCTAACTATAGTGCAAAGTCGTATCTCTTTGGTTAATAAGATTCAAAAAGTTTATCGATCTCAGGGAGTGCAGATTCATAATCGACATATAGAGATTATTGTGCGTCAAATAACATCAAAAGTGTTGGTTTCAGAAGATAGAATGTCTAATGTTTTTTCACCCGGAGAACTAATTGAATTGTTGCGGGCGGAACGAACAGGGCGCGCTTTGGAAGAAGCGATCTGTTATCGAGCCATCTTATTGGGAATAACGAAAGCATCTCTAAATACCCAAAGTTTCATATCAGAAGCAAGTTTTCAAGAAACTGCTCGAGTTTTAGCAAAAGCCGCTCTCCGGGGTCGTATCGATTGGTTGAAAGGTCTGAAAGAGAACGTTGTTCTGGGGGGGATGATACCCGTTGGTACTGGATTCAAAGGATTAGTGCAACGTTCAAGGCAACCTAACAACATTCCTTTGGAAACCAAAAAGAATGATTTATTCGGGGTGGAAATGAGAGATATGTTGTTCCACCACAGAGAATTATTTTATTTTTTCATTTCAAAGAATTTACACGATACACCCAAACAATTATTGCGAGGATTTAATGATTCCTAAGAGCAGATTTTAACTATTTGCGGTCATTTTTTTTTTTATTTGGTAATAATAAATAATAGTAATTTAGAATAGAAAGAAATTAATGGCGTGAATCATGTATCAACGACTAATATCCGTTAGAGGTAGAAAAGAAGGTTCCATCGGAACAATTATTTATTTCTATTTCAGGGTACCTCCTCTTAAAACAAAAAAAAAAAAGAGACGAAGTGTGGGGAGAGAAATGACAAGAAGATATTGGAACATAAATTTGGAAGAGATGATGGAAGCAGGAGTTCATTTTGGTCATGGTACTAGTAAATGGAATCCTAGAATGGCACCTTATATCTCCTCAAAGCGTAAAGGTATTCATATTATAAATCTTATTAGAACCGCTCGTTTTTTATCAGAAGCTTGTGATTTAGTTTTTGATGCAGCAAGTAGGGGAAAACAATTCTTAATTGTTGGTACCAAAAAGAAAGCAGCTGATTCAGTAGCACGGGCTGCAATAAGGGCTCGTTGTCATTATGTTAATAAAAAATGGCTCGGTGGTATGTTAACGAATTGGTATACTACGGAAACGATACTTCATAAGTTCAGGGACTTGAGAATGGAACAAAAGATGGGGAGACTCAACCGTCTTCCGAAACGAGATTCGGCTATGTTGAAGAGACAATTATCTCACTTGCAAACATATCTGGGCGGGATTAAATATATGACGGGATTACCCGATATTGTAATAATCGTTGATCAGCAAGAAGAATATACGGCTCTTCGGGAATGTATCATTTTGGGAATTCCAACGATTTGTTTAATCGATACAAATTGTGACCCCGATCTTGCAGATATTTCGATTCCAGCAAATGATGACGCTATAGCTTCAATCCGATTAATTCTTAACAAATTAGTATTTGCAATTTGTGAGGGTCGTTCTAGCTATACGAAATACGTGATTAATAATAAGATATAAGATAAATAAATTATTTGGGGAACTCCATAGATTTATGAAATCGGTTACCATTCCTTAATCGCACAAAAGAGATACAAGTCATAGGGGTATTATGTGATTAGTTAATATACAAAATATATAATTCAAGTAGGCAAGTCGAAAAATAGATGGTTGAATCAAAATAATTCTTTTTAAAGTTCTATTTCCTTCAGAGGGCAATATGAATGTTCTATTATGTTCTATCAACACACTACTAAAAGGGCTATACGATATATCTGGTGTGGAAGTTGGCCAACATTTCTATTGGCAAATAGGAGGTTTTCAAGTCCATGCCCAAGTACTTATTACTTCTTGGGTTGTAATTGCTATCTTATTAGGTTCAGCCATTATAGCTGTTCGTAATCCACAAACGATTCCTACTGACATTCAGAATTTCTTCGAATATGTCCTTGAATTCATTCGAGACGTGAGCAAAACTCAGATTGGAGAAGAATATGGCCCATGGGTTTCCTTTATTGGAACTTTGTTTCTATTTATTTTTGTTTCGAATTGGTCAGGTGCTCTTTTACCTTGGAAAATCATACAGTTACCTCATGGGGAATTAGCCGCACCTACAAATGATATAAATACTACCGTTGCTTTAGCTTTACTCACGTCATTAGCATATTTCTATGCGGGTCTTACCAAAAAAGGATTAGGTTATTTCGGTAAATACATTCAACCAACTCCAATCCTTTTACCCATTAATATCTTAGAAGATTTCACAAAACCCCTATCACTTAGTTTTCGACTTTTCGGAAATATATTAGCTGATGAATTGGTAGTTGTTGTTCTTGTTTCTTTAGTACCTTTAGTGGTTCCTATACCTGTCATGTTACTTGGATTATTTACAAGCGGTATTCAAGCTCTTATTTTTGCAACTTTAGCTGCGGCTTATATAGGCGAATCTATGGAGGGTCATCATTGACTTGTTTTCGAAATAGGCTTTTTTAGCTTAAGACTTACGCAATATATGCGCGTATCACGATAATCCGCTTAGGGAACATAACATATTATATATAAATATATAATCTATTTATAAATATATATAATCTATTTATATATAATAAATATATAACTAAGATATATATACTCTCTAGAGAGTAATAGTAAAAAAAGCTTAATATCTTAGAGATATTAGGGAGTTGCAACAAACAGGGAAGTAAAAAAAAGGAAAGAGATCTAAAAGATCTTTTTCCTAAAATTCAAGTTCGGTCCATTTATACCCCCTCCAATGAATATTCTCTTTCTATTGTTTTGTTGATTTAATTCGAATATTCAATATTATTAGCTATTAGTAATCATAATCTGAATAATAATTTTGACGGGATTACTTATAGTATTACTACAATGTGCTATAAAAAAAAGATGTTATTGTTATATAGAATGATGCCCATTCAAGTTGATTTCATCCAATTCAACGATTGACCAAAAGAGAATTTTAATAAATAATAAATTACATTAACTTATATCAATCAAATACTGATATTTCGACGCAATGATTCGATCTAACGAATTTGTACATGTAGATTGATTGTACCCATGTGGTCGAATAATAAAAGAAAAAATAAAGATTTACAAAAAACAAAAGTGAAATTGAAAAAAAAAATATATAGATTGGTTAGGGGAGGAGAAGCCGAACTAGATGTATGTAATCTAATTGCTATAAGACAACTCTTGTGAATGTTTCGAAGAATAATTCTAGAATCCGATTGAATGTAAGATATGAATAGTTGATTTACGTTATGGAAGAAACACATGTATATGTGATATTAGATATTAATTAGATATATCTTTAGTTCATATATAACTAATAAATATCTAATACTGTGAATTTAGATAAAGTGAATATTGAATGAATAAAGAGATTAAATCAAGGAAAAAAACGAAAAATTCAAAGAGAATGGTTTGGAAAAAAGAAAGAAATGGAAGAACAAAAGTCATATGGATTCACAAAAATTATGTGAATTTAAACTAAAAAAAAAGAAATATCGAAGTAGTTCTGATGATTCAATAATATTATTACTTCAATTCAGAGTTCTTAGTTCCTTCGACTGTATAGATCTTAGCGATGGAATAATTAAGTCATAATTTCTTGGTTTATTGTATCATTAACTATTTACTTATTTTGTTATGAGGAATTTATCATGAATCCACTGATTTCTGCCGCTTCCGTTATTGCTGCCGGGTTGGCTGTCGGTCTTGCTTCTATTGGACCTGGGGTTGGTCAAGGTACTGCTGCGGGCCAAGCTGTAGAAGGGATCGCGAGACAGCCCGAGGCGGAGGGAAAAATACGAGGTACTTTATTGCTTAGTCTGGCTTTTATGGAAGCTTTAACAATTTATGGACTAGTTGTAGCCTTAGCGCTTTTATTTGCGAATCCCTTTGTTTAATCCTATAACAAAACAATACGTATTTTTTCTTAGTTTATTTCTTTGGACTTACTGCTCTCGCTTTTTCGAATTATATTAAGATTTCACTCCTACAATTATTTATTTGTTGGGACAATAACCCATGGGAAGTGGGAAGGACTGATTGGAGGATGAGGAGTTAGCATACCGACTCGCCTTCTTCCTTCCCCTTCTTATTCCAATGGGAAATCTTTTGTAGGAAGTGTTACAACAAACGAGATACTTCGGAATTGACATAAGGCCTGGTACCTAATTCTAATAAAGATAAGTATCATTTTTTTTTTCAATTGGAAATTTCCAATTGAAAAAATCCATTGATTTATAAATCAATATATTTAATATATTTTTATATTTTGAACTCTAGTTTCATTTTCTTTCTAAAAAGAGTTAAAATAAAATATAAAATAGGAAATTGCAAAAGAAAATAAAGATATAAAGAAAGATATATAAAAAAGAAAAATAAAGAGATAATTAGTCTATCTATATAGAAATAGAAGAGGAGATCTTATGAAAAATGTAACCGATTCTTTCCTTTCCTTGGGTTACTGGTCATCCGCCGGGAGTTTCGGGTTTAATACCGATATTTTAGCAACAAATCTAATAAATCTAAGTGTAGTGTTCGGTGTATTGATCTTTTTTGGAAAGGGAGTGTGTGCGAGTTGTTTATTTCAAGAATAGGCTGGATCCAACCAACTGCACTTTTTTTTCGTTATAACTGGAAAGGTGCATGATCGCGCGAATTACTTTTGAATAAATTAATAAATCATATTTCAGAACCATAGCATTTCGCGATTCATTGGTAAATCTACTTTGATTCTCTATCAACCAATAATAATAATGTGGAACAATTAACATGGTTAAAACTAAACCGTTTGAAGTCCACACTCAGCAAGGTACTCTTTCTACTACTAGGTTAATATTTTAATGTTAATATGAAAATGGTTTCAAAATGAATAGTTAGAAAGTTTTTTCGATATAGAACACTCATGTCGATAAAATGATTTGAACCCTTTATCTTTAATTTTTATTTTTGCAATTTGGAAAAAATTATGAGTATTTCAACCCCTCCTTTTTATCCAATGCTGAATCAACGACCTACGTATAAATTAAGAAGAATTCTTTGGATTTGAAAAAAAAAAGAAACAACGTTGCTGACAATTATTTGTTTGGTCAGAAGAGTCCTCCGAATATTCTGGTCTTGGATTAGTGATCAGTTTTGAGATCTTTTTTGAATATGAATAGAGAAGGGAGGATAGGCTCATTATATTCAAAAAAAAAATATGGGAATTTCTCATAAATAATTGAAGTAATTGGGCGCGAGAGCCAAATGAATCGAAAGATTCATGTTTGGTTCGGGAAGGGATCGTGGAAGTTTTGAAATAAATGGAAAGATAATCTACTTTCATTAAATGATTTATTAGATAATCGAAAACAGAGGATCTTGAAGACTATTCAAAATTCAGAAGAACTGCGCGGGGGGGCCGTTGAACAACTGGAAAAAGCCCGGGCACGTTTAAGGAAAGTGGAAATGGAAGCCGAGCAGTTTCGAGTGAATGGATACTCTGATATAGAACGAGAAAAATTGAATTTGATTAATTCAACTTATAAAACTTTGGAACAATTAGAAATTTACAAAAATGAAACCATTCATTTTGAACAACAAAGAGCGATTAATCAAGTCCGACAACGGGTTTTCCAACAAGCCTTACAAGGAGCTCTAGGAACTTTGAATAGTTCTTTGAACAACGAGTTACATTTACGTACCATTAATGCTAATATTGGCATGTTTGGGACGCTGAAAGAAATAACCGATTAGTCCTTCTACTGTAGGCATTATTTTTTTTTGAAAAAAAAAATAATTAAATATTAAATTAAGAAATACTCATGGTAACCATTCGGGCAGATGAAATTAGTAATATTATTCGTGAACGTATTGAGCAATATAATAGAGAAGTAAAGGTTGTAAATACCGGTACCGTACTTCAAGTAGGCGACGGCATTGCCCGTATTTATGGTCTTGATGAAGTAATGGCGGGTGAATTAGTAGAATTTGAAGAGGGTACAATAGGTATTGCTCTAAATTTGGAATCAAACAATGTTGGTGTTGTATTAATGGGTGACGGTTTGATGATACAAGAAAGAAGTTCTGTAAAAGCAACAGGAAAAATTGCTCAGATACCAGTAAGTGAGGCTTATTTAGGTCGTGTTATAAATGCCCTAGCTAAACCTATTGACGGTCGAGGGGAAATTTCAGCTTCTGAATCTCGGTTAATTGAATCTCCCGCTCCTGGTATTATTTCTAGACGTTCCGTATATGAGCCTCTTCAAACAGGACTTATTGCTATTGATTCGATGATCCCTATAGGACGTGGTCAGCGAGAATTAATTATTGGAGACAGACAGACCGGTAAAACAGCAGTAGCCACAGATACGATTCTCAATCAACAAGGGCAAAATGTAATATGTGTTTATGTTGCTATTGGTCAAAAAGCATCTTCTGTGGCTCAGGTAGTAACTACTTTACAAGAAAGGGGAGCAATGGAATACACGATTGTGGTAGCTGAAACGGCGGATTCTCCGGCTACATTACAATACCTCGCTCCTTATACAGGAGCCGCTCTGGCTGAATATTTTATGTACCGTGAACAACACACTTTAATCATTTATGATGATCCGTCCAAACAAGCACAGGCTTATCGCCAAATGTCTCTTCTATTACGAAGACCACCGGGTCGCGAAGCTTATCCAGGGGATGTTTTTTATTTGCATTCACGACTTTTGGAAAGAGCCGCTAAATCAAGTTCTCATTTAGGTGAAGGAAGTATGACTGCTTTACCAATAGTTGAGACCCAATCGGGAGATGTTTCGGCTTATATTCCTACTAATGTAATTTCGATTACAGATGGACAAATATTCTTATCTGCCGATCTATTCAATGCTGGAATCAGACCTGCTATTAACGTGGGTATTTCCGTCTCCAGAGTAGGATCCGCAGCTCAAATTAAAGCCATGAAACAAGTAGCCGGCAAATTAAAATTGGAATTGGCGCAATTCGCAGAATTAGAAGCCTTTGCACAATTCGCTTCTGATCTCGATAAAGCTACTCAGAATCAATTGGCAAGAGGTCAACGATTACGCGAGTTGCTCAAACAATCTCAAGCAGATCCTCTCACGGTGGAAGAACAGATAATGACTATTTATACTGGAACGAATGGTTATCTTGATTCATTAGAAATTGGACAGGTAAAGAAATTTCTCGGTGAGTTACGTACTTACTTAAAAACGAATAAACCTCAGTTCCAAGAAATTATATCTTCCACCAAGACATTCACTGAGGAAGCAGAAGCCCTTTTGAAAGAAGCTATTCAAGAACAAATGGAACGCTTTCTACTTCAGGAACAAGTATAATTTCTACTTCAGGAACAAGTATGTATAAAAAAATTCTTTTAGATAACTTTCTAATTTTTTCTTTTTTATTATAGTTTATATTATGAAATTATTAATATATTTCATATTCTATAATATAATAGATTTCATATTAAGATAAAATAAATTATAACTATAAAAAGAAGTTATAACTATAATATTATAATATATAGTTAAGTATAAGCGTCTCTTATTCAAATCATTCAAAATACCTAGTAGAAAGAAATATAACAAAATATATGGAAATAAATTGCGTCCAATAGGATTTGAACCTATACTAAAGGTTTAGAAGACCTCTGTCCTATCCATTAGACAATGGACGCTTTTTTTTTTTCTTAGTTTAATTGTCACATCTTTTTTTCTGAAAAAAAGAATATGTGAGAGAATTCCAAAAATTGCACATTCAATTCAACGATTCGGTATATTAATTACATTAAATTAGATTAATTACATTAATCTGATTAATTATATTATTTTTATATTATTTAATATATTAATATAATTAATGTTAATTTTAATATATAATAAATATAAATGAATAAATTATTCTAGATATAATATCTATAATATATATATATTAAATCTAGAATAATAAATATAGAGATATAAGCGGGTAGCGGGAATCGAACCCGCATCGTTAGCTTGGAAGGCTAGGGGTTATAGTCGACGTTGATTCATCATTTTTAACGTCTCTAATTCAAAACCGAACGTGAAACTTTGGTTTCATTCGGCTCCTTTATGGAAGATGGATAAATTCCACAGATGTCAGATGTAAACGAAATAAAAAAAAAATGAAAAAAGAATTTCGGCCCATAACATCTATGTCAGCTTTTCCGTTTGAATGCATTCAAAACAACCCGCTTTCTAGATGATCCCTATAGAAGAGGGGGATTCTAACAATCTTTCTAGTTACTTCGTTCTCTATTTCTATTTGAAAGAATCCTTAGGAAAAGGATTTTGTTTCCACCGAGCTAAAACAATATGTCGATGTCTCTAGTAAACCAAAGTCATTGTTTAATAGCTATTTTGCTTCAATCTCTCTTATACATACAAATCATAAAATTGAAGATTTAGTTACGATTAGAAATACTCCCTTCTCTCTTTATCCATGGATACTTTACTCATACTCATTCAATTGGAAGTATTGATCCAATTTAAAAACAAATTATGTTTCGTAATTTCATAATCCAATTTTTTTTTTAATTTCTAATTGAATCTTTTGGATATAAATCACGAGAATGTCCATTCTTCCTCGAATCTTTCATTGATAGGTAAAGGATTAAATCCTTTTAAGAAATAAAGTTTTTGATCGGAATAGTAATCAAACATTCCGAAGGGACCCCTTAACTATTACGGGATTAATAGAACGAATCACACTTTTACCACTAAACTATACCCGCTACAATGTGATTATTGTATATAAATGTATCCTTTGTCGAACAAAAAAATTAGCCATAATAATTAAGAAGATAGGATCAGAAAAGAATCATGAAAATTAGAGCGTTGACGTGCTTTGTTCAAGGAGCCCGATTAAATTAGGGAAAGAGGAGTCATTTAAATAACTAAATAACACCTTTTTTTGATGGGGGTGCTTTGACATTGACGGATACGGTTCGATAATGTACGCCAAAACATAAAATTCTGCAAGAATATATGGTTCCATTCTTTCTTTTTTTTATTCCAGTAAAGTAAATGGAATAAAAAAAAGAAAGATCAAATAATTAAGAAATGGCACTTTGATTCTATTCTGTATCATAGGAATCGAAATAGTCTTTATTATGATTGTTGTTGTTTCAATAACAAGTATCCTTTTTTCAAATCAAATAAATCATTTTTTCTATGATTCATTGGAACAAAAAAGGCCCAGCGAGGTACTGACCAGGCCGGGCTGTGGAATTAAAAAAAGCTCTTGGAGACGAAATCAAAGAGGTACTTTTATTATATATTAAATTATATAGTAGTAATATATAATTTATTACTTATAATATATATTATTACTATTATTACTTATAATATATATATATATAATTATAGAATTATAATTTATATTCATTGGAATAGTGGATTGGAGATATCTCTTTCGAGCCCTTACTTTATCTCAATGGAATTACTTTTAGTTTCTATATTTTTTAATATTTTTTATATTTTATATGTCTAGATACTATATAATTATATATAATAAAAAGAATATAAAAAATAAAAATAAGAGGTATGGTATAAAAGAAAGAAAGACTCTTTTTTCAAACCTTACTTTTTGTGTAATGTAACATAGTAATTATCCTTTTTCGATTGGGGGAGATGGCTGAGTGGACTAAAGCGTCGGATTGCTAATCCGTTGTACGGGTTTTTCGTACCGAGGGTTCGAATCCCTCTCTTTCCGCTTTTGTCAATGACGTGGTATTTTTTATTTATCTTTCAATTTCGACGAGTCTTTTTTTTTTTTTATTTTTTTATTTAATAGTTAAAGATGTGGAATAAATAAAATCCTAAGAACATTTAAAAATCGAGCAAGGAAAACAAAAACTTTATTTTTTATTCTTCACGTCCAGGATTACGTCCTGGATCATTAGATAGGAATCCGAAGATAAAGAGAGAAACAAAGAATATCACTACTGTGTAAACAAATAGTTTGAGAGTAAGCATTACACAATCTCCAAGATCATTTTTTTGGAAAAAAAGAGAATAGATTCTCCATTTTTATACCACATATACCGCATTTTGACACCAAAAATGGTTTTTATAAAGCTAGAAATAGAAGAAATAGAAAGGAATTTTCATAAATTCATTTGTAATGTAATATGAGTCAAGTCTTTCATTAACAAAATTTTTTGCATACCCACAATATCTAATTGTGGGGGACTCTAATAGGTTCTTTCAATGTAAAAAAAGGGTCCGAATTAGTAAATGGGGTGATCTCCAGACTTATCGTGGCGATACAAGAATTTCAATATTTGAATTGAAGCTTTATACTATAAGACTTATCCGATCTTATCAATTGTTAGAATCTTTTTTTTATAATAAATCATGAATTTTTCTAGGACAGTATTCAAAATCTCATCGAAAACTTACAGCAGCTTGCCAAACAAAAGCTAAGAGAAAAAATAGCACAGGTATTACTGGCATAAAATCTACGATTGGATTCAAAAAAGCGTAGGCTTCGGGCAATTTGGCGAAGAAAAAACTATTTGAAGAAAGAGTAGAATTAAACCAGATACAGATCAAACTAAAGATATTAAGCATAACAAACGTTTTGTTTTTTTGTTTTGTTCTTGAAGATAATTGTATTTATTTTGATTGAGTTATTAATATGAGTTATTGTTATTAATAATATAAAATTAATAATTTAATAATATAATGTTATTTTTTTTTTTTAAGTTTAAGTTATATAAAAAAAATGAGTAAAAATTAAAAAATAAAAATAAGGTAGACCAAAAAACTTTTCTTTGATTTGAACTAACTCAACCAAAAATACTTCAATTCTCAAATTAAAAGAGAATAGAAGAAATCATACTTTCATACAATATCTTAATTGAATTATATGTAATGATCAATAAATTTCGTTTAATTCTATATCTAAATGTATCAAAATCCTAGTAACAATCTATTCTATAGATATTTAGACTATAATTGACGAACAACTAATAAGAATATTAGTGTTTATTAATGTCGAATAGAAATATAAAATGGGGCGTGGCCAAGTGGTAAGGCAACGGGTTTTGGTCCCGGTATTCGGAGGTTCGAATCCTTCCGTCCCAGAGCATACTTATTATATATATCATATCAGATTATATATGTCGTATCATAATACCGATTTTATATCAGAATAAAAGATTGTCTTTTTTTTTTTTTATTAAGAGTATAATAATATTGGATAGAATATGATTCTTTTTTCTTATAATGATTAATTCTTATCTGAATTATATCTTTTTCGCAAATTTAATCGTGTTCAAATAACACCAAATAACACACAGATGTAATTGAATCTATTTGTATCCAAGTAAGATGGGAACATAGATCAAAAGAAAAGAGTTTTTATTATAATATAAAAAAAAAGATCCGGGGACGGGCTTTTCATTCTATGTCCATACCTTTCATATTTAAATTAGTTACTCATAAAAATAAAAAAAAAAGCCTTACTTCTTATATCCATTGGAATTTTCAATGATGCATTCTAAATATAAATGCGAAAGCCTCTCTTTCTTTTTTCCCTATACTTTAACTTTAAATGGTGGTGCAGTCTGATTATTAATTTTCTGTGGATTTATAAATTATAAACGCGGGTGTTCGTTTGATATTGGGGTACTAATTAACTTCAATCAATAATCAATAATCAATAGGATTAACTGGTTTAAAGTAAAAAAAAAAATAGGAGCAATGACTTAATCTGGACTTGTTTTAACTTGCATTTATACAAAATAGTCTAGCACTCCCTAAACTACATATAATATAGGATTCTTTTTTGATTTATGATTCATCATCTTCATAGAATTGACGGAGTAGATAGGAGTTAATCGTCAACGAAAAATACCAATTTCAATGTCTGCGTCTGTCCGAGTATCATTAAAAAACAATCAAGTTACATACGTAACATATGTATTTTCTTTGAACCTCGTTTTTAAGTATTTTGTGGTTTCTCTAATTCTAATGAATAATTGTAAATCTATGTAACAATTGAGACAAAATCTATTATCTTATTCACTTTACCTTATTACATTACCTTAGGTAAAAATTGCAGAAAGATTATTGAATTTTTCAGGTCAAATAAACTACGCAGAAAATGAGGAAATGCTTATATGTATGTCTTGTTATCGTTCTATTTCATTGAAAACTTTATTTTATTTCAATAATTACTTTCAGAAACATTTGTTTAGTCTATATGATAGATATGGGGATCTCCTAGTTCTTTTCTTTCGATTATGATTTATCAAAAATAATAACAACCCCAATCCTTCCTTACATCAGTCTTTATTCCCCACCCCATTAAATTAATAAATTAAAAAAGAAAAAAATAGATATATTATATGGGGTAAATTGAATTCTTGTTGAGACTTCTTCAGAAACTACCCATTCATAAAAGTATAGATTACTATGTACCGACCGAACCAATGATTATTCATGATTCCATAATTGAATCAATTACATACTGGTTACAGCAACCTACTAGAGAAATGTTATGGTAAAACTTCGTTTAAAACGATGTGGTAGAAAGCAACGTGCGACTTGAAGGATATGGTCGGTTGTGGATTCTTACATCCACCATTTTTTTATATTAATTATATAGGAATGAGGGTGCTCTTGGCTCGACATCGTTTGTTCTGTTCCACTGGAAAAACCTCATTTTTTGAGGGTTGCGATGTAAATAGTACATGATCATGATGGAGCTCGAGTAAAAAGTATTGATTCATTTTTTAGGGACATGGATCTAGGGTTAGTGTTAATTAATAAGTTGAAACAACTTCGTAAGTATATTTTCGATATAGAAATCGAAAGGATCCAATTCTAACAAGTTTCAAATTCATAACGAAAATTTATTGGAATTGGTAAAACTCTTTCGATCAAAAGTGTATCACATGGGAATCAACCATTTGTATGATTCTTTGATAGAAAGAAATTGCAAAAATGGTATGTTGCTGCCATTTTTTTAAATGATTAAAGATCACCGAAGTAATGTCTAAACCCAACGATTCAAGGCAACGATAAAGAATCCTGGAACAAGTAAATACCGTTTTCAGTTGTCTCAAAAAATAGATCATAATGAAGAATCAAAATAAATTCTAAAGGAGACAGACAAAAAATGCGTGGTTAGAGACCGCTCAATAAAGGAAATGCCTAAAGGTTTTCCTTTGGATTATTTGAGAGTTATCCAACTTGAGTTAGGAGGATGTGAATACGAATGATTTTTTTCTTTTTCGGGCAAGAATAAGAAAAAGTACTTAAATCATAGTTTAATTGATTTGATGATTTGATGGATCTATTTGACATTAATTATAAATTCTATATATAGACATAATTTCTAATTTTCTTGAGCCGTACGAGGAGAAAACTTCTTATACGTTTCTAGGGGGGGGGGTATTATTCATCTACATCTATCCCAATGGGCGGTTTATCGAATCGTTGCAATTGATGTTCGATCCAGAAGAGAAGGAAGAGATCTTCGGAAAGTGGGTTTTTATGATCCGATAAAGAATCAAACTTATTTAAATGTTCCTGCTATTCTATATTTCCTTGAAAAGGGCGCTCAACCTACGGGAACTGTTCATGACATTTCAAAGAAGGCGGGAGTTTTTATGGACCTTTCTCTTAATTAACAGATTAAATTCAATTAATGAAATACAATAAATAAAAAAAAGGGGGGAGGGGGTGACTTGTATATAACTTTGCATAACCCTTTCTATACAACTCCCCCTCTCTTGCTCTATTCCTACTCAATTTATTATTACTACCATAAGATGTCGTCGTCTATAACGACAAAAATTTATTTTTATTTTAGTGAGATAAATTCATATAAGACAGATAGATAGAAAAAAGATCAAGTGAATAAATGAATGAAATAGTTGGATCTATAAATATAAAATTTTACATTATCGCTAATTCAATAATGGTTTATTTTTCGTTGAAACTTTAACTTTATTTTTTTTTATTTATTTTATTTGTTCATAAAAAAAACATGGGATTTAAGCTTACTTTTTTTACTTATATTGATTGCGTAAACCCAATCAAGATTTTTTTATACTTCTCTCCGAATTTTTTTTACGCCTATACCTTTTTGTATTTATCTTTATTAAATATGTAGTGCTAATTTAATACAAGTCATTAGTTTTTTTATTTTTAATTTCTATTTATTTATAGTTATAGTAATTAAATATTATATTGAATTTAATAAATTTAATAAATTTAATAAGAAAATATTGAATAATTTTTTATTTCAATTTATGGTTTTCTACATTATGTTCTTTTCTCAACATTAACTTTTATATTGACAACAGTATATCAAACAAATATAATCCGATCGTGAATAAATGTATATATTTATCTCTGTTCTATAGACTTGGTTT
>NW_028290543.1:0-5000 GCF_965113065.1 Corylus avellana
TAACCATAGAATACGACCCTAATCGAAATGCATACATTTGTCTCATACACTATGGGGATGGTGAGAAAAGATATATTTTACATCCCAGAGGGGCTATAATTGGAGATACCATTGTTTCTGGTACAGAAGTTCCTATAAAAATGGGAAATGCCCTACCTTTGAGTGCGGTTTGAACTATTGATTTACGTAATTGGAAGTAACCAATTAGGTTTAAAACGAAACCTAGAAATCGATCACTGATCCAATTTGAGTACCTCTACAGGATAGACCTCAACAGAAAACTGAAGAGGAACGGCAGCAAGTGATTGAGTTCAGTAGTTCCTCATATAAAATTATTGACTCTAGAGATATAGTAATATGGAGAAGACAAAATTGTTTCAAGCACCGACAAAACCAGAAGCGCCCCTTGTTTCAAAGAGAGGAGGACGGGTTATTCACATTTCATTTGATGGTCAGAGGCAAATTGAAAGCTAAGAGGTGGTAATTCTAAGGATTCCCCCGGGGGAAAATAGAGATGTCTCCTACGTTACCCGTAATATGTGGAAGTATCGACGTAATTTCATAGAGTCATTCGGTCTGAATGCTACATGAAGAACATAAGCCAGATGAAGGAACGGGAAGACCTAGGATGTAGAAGATCATAACATTACTGATTCGGCAGATTTGGATTCCTATATATCACTCATGTGGTACTTCATTATACGATATATATATATAAGAATTATACGATATATATAAGATCCATCTGTATAGATATCATCATCTACATCCAGAAAGCCGTATGCTTTGGAAAAAGCTTGTACAGTTTGGGAAGAGGTTTTGATTGATCAAAAAGAAGAATCTACTTCAACCGATATGCCCTTAGGCACGGCCATACATAACATAGAAATCACACTTGGAAAGGGTGGACAATTAGCTAGAGCAGCAGGTGCTGTAGCGAAACTGATTGCAAAAGAGGGGAAATCGGCCACATTAAAATTACCTTCTGGGGAGGTCCGTTTGATATCCAAAAACTGCTCAGCAACAGTCGGACAAGTGGGGAATGTTGGGGTGAACCAGAAAAGTTTGGGTAGAGCCGGATCTAAGTGTTGGCTAGGTAAGCGTCCTGTAGTAAGAGGAGTAGTTATGAACCCTGTAGACCATCCCCATGGGGGTGGGGAAGGGAGGGCCCCAATTGGTAGAAAAAACCCGCAACCCCTTGGGGTTATCCTGCACTTGGAAGGAGAAGTAGAAAAAGGAATAAATATAGTGATAATTTGATTCTTCGTCGCCGTAGTAAATAGGATATAAAATCGAATTTGTTTCTTCGTCTTTACAAAAAAAGAAAAAAAAATAGGAGTAATTAACTGTGACACGCTCATTAAAAAAAAATCCTTTTGTAGCGAATCATTTATTAAGAAAAATAAATAAACTTAACACAAAGGCGGAAAAAGAAATAATAGTAACTTGGTCCCGAGCGTCTACCATTATACCCATAATGATTGGCCATACTATTGCTATACATAATGGAAAGGAACATTTGCCTATTTATATAACAGATCGTATGGTGGGCCATAAATTGGGAGAATTCGTACCTACTCTAAATTTCCGAGGACACGCGAAAAATGATAATAGATCTCGTCGTTAAAAAAATAAAAAATGAAAAATAACGTAAATATAGATGCTTATCGTTCATTAGTAAGAGGTGACTTTTATGATAAAGAAAAGAAAGAGGAATCCATATACAGAAGTATGTGCTTTAGGTAAACATATACGTATGTCTACTAACAAAGCACGAAGAGTAATTGATCAGATTCGTGGACGTTCCTACGAAGAAACACTTATGGTACTAGAACTTATGCCTTGTCGAGCATATTATCCACTTTTCAAATTGGTTTATTCTGCAGCAGCAAATGCTATTCACAATATGGGTTTAAACGAAGCAAGTTTAATCATTAGTAAAGTGGAAGTCAACGGGGGGTACTACTGTTAAAAAATTGAAACCTCGAACTCGAGGACGTATTTATCCGATTTATCCGATAAAAAGACCCACTTGTCATATAACTATTGTATTAAAAGATGTGTCTGTAAACGAACAATATTATAAAAGATCCGAATACACCATATTATGCTTAAAAAACCCTGGATGGATAAATAAAAATAAGTACACAGATATGACGTGTCATGATATATATAGTATCGGGGGATTATGGGACAAAAAATAAATCCACTTGGTTTCAGACTTGGTGCAACCCAAGGTCATCATTCTCTTTGGTTTGCACAACCACAAGATTATTCCGAAGGTTTACAAGAAGATCAAAAAATACGAGATTATATTAAGAATTATGTACAAAAAAATATTAGAATATCCTCTGGTATTGAGGGAATTGCATGTATAGAGATTCAAAAAAGAATCGATCTGATTCAGGTCATAATCTATATGGGATTTCCAAAATTACTAATAGAAGGTCGGCCTCGAAGAATTGAAGAATTACAGATGGATGTACAAAAAGAACTTAATTGTGTAAACCGAAAACTCAACATTGCTGTTACAAGAATTACAAACCCTTATGGACACCCTAATATTCTCGCAGAATTTATAGCCGGACAATTAAAGAATAGAGTTTCATTTCGAAAAGCAATGAAAAAGGCTATTGAATTAACTGAACAGGCAGGTACAAAAGGAATTCAAGTACAAATTGCAGGGCGTATCGACGGAAAAGAAATTGCGCGTGTCGAATGGATCAGAGAGGGTAGGGTTCCTCTACAAACCATTCGAGCTAAAATTGATTATTGTTCCTATACAGTTGGAACTATCTATGGGGTATTAGGCATCAAAATTTGGATATTTGTAGACGAGGAAGAATAAACCTTTATTTGACTTGTCTTTACGTTCTATCGGCAATACAAAAAAAAGAAAAAAATGACAAACTCTTTCATTCTTTTTATGTTAAATAAAAACAAAAATGGGCAATTCTATAAGGTTGAATAAAAATTCAATTAATTTTTTGATATTGAGATAATTGCTATGCTTAGTGTGTGACTCGTTGGTTTTTTTAGGGTTAGGGTTCAAAAACACGGACCGGCCCATACATAGTATGAACTAATAACTATAGAACTAATAACCAACTCATCGCTTCATATTATCTAGATAGAAAGAACCGGTCACGATATGATATATTGGTTATATCATTGTAGCAACGGAAAGTTTTTTTGCATAATAAAAAAAAGAAAAACAAATTTGATTATAAGTTGTGAAGCAATAACAATAAAAATGCGGATAAATGGAAGGGTGAGAGAAAGAGAGAAAAAGAATATCAATGCTATATGATTCCAATATGTAAGGTCTATGAGTGATCTTATAAAGGATAGTGTAATAAAGCATCAATACTAATTTGATTGATCTATAATTAGATGAGTTTGTTCATAGAACAAAAAAATCAAGAGCCCCGAGTCAATAAAGACTGAGAAAATTGACTCAAGAACATATTTCATTTTCATTAGGAGCTCCATTGTAGAATTCAGGCCTAACCATTAATTGAGAAGCGATGGGAACGACGAAACCTGTGGATGCATAAGATTCTATTGAAAACGAATCCTAATGATTCACTGGGTAGGATGGCGGAACAAACCCGGGACCAATCCACTTTTATTCTGAAAGGTCATGTCATGGGATAGCCCTACAACTGAAATAGATATTGAAAGAGTAAACATTCGCCCGCGAAAGTTTTTATTTTATTAGATTTATAAATTTCGGTCAATCCGATATGATAATAAAAAAGACAAAATAAAATAAAGATTCGTTATAACAAAATGACATTATATTATCTATAACATTATCTCTAAATAATCTATAAAATAATTATCTATAACTATAAATAGAAAAATAGAATATATATTTAAGTTTAATTAATTATATAAACTATCAAAACAAGATATACAAATTTATAATAGATTAGATAAAATCTCAATGAATCCCACGATTCAGTATATTATTCATTAAATACATGTATATTATTTTATAATTGTTTCATTCGTGAGGAGCTGGATGAGAAGAAACTCTCATGTCCGGTTCTGTAGTAGAGATGGAATGAATTGATAAACAACCATCAACTATAACCCCAAAAGAACCAGATTCCGTAAACAACATAGAGGAAGAATGAAAGGAATATCTTATAGAGGTAATTGTATTTGCTTCGGTAGATATGCTCTTCAGGCACTTGAACCCGCGTGGATCACATCTAAACAAATAGAAGCAGGGCGGCGAGCAATGACACGAAATGTGCGCCGAGGTGGAAAAATATGGGTACGTATATTTCCAGACAAACCAGTTACAGTAAGACCCGCGGAAACGCGTATGGGTTCAGGGAAAGGATCTCCCGAATATTGGGTGGCTATCGTTAAACCGGGTAGAATACTTTATGAAATGGGCGGAGTAGCAGAAAATATAGCCAGAAAGGCTATTTCAATAGCGGCATCCAAAATGCCTATACGAACTCAATTCATTATTTCAGGATAGGAATGTAAAACCAAAGGAAAGAGGTCTTTGGAATAAAAAAAACAATTGTAGATTTCTTTTTTTTATTTATTTTGGACAAACAATATTTCTTTTTTTTTACTTCGCCCCTTTGCATCAAAAGAGCAAATTAAAAAAAATGATATGATTCAACCTCAAACCCATTTAAATGTAGCGGATAACAGCGGGGCCCGAGAATTGATGTGTATTCGAATTATAGGAGCTAGTAATCGACGATATGCTCATATTGGTGACGTTATTGTTGCTGTAATCAAGGAAGCAATACCAAATACACCTTTAGAAAAATCTGAAGTGATCAGAGCTGTAATTGTACGTACTTGTAAAGAACTCAAACGTGACAACGGTATGATACTACGATATGATGACAATGCTGCGGTTGTTATTGATCAAGAGGGAAATCCAAAAGGAACTAGAATTTTTGGTGCGATCGCACGGGAATTGAGACAGTTAAATTTCACTAAAATAGTTTCATTAGCGCCCGAAG
>NW_028290543.1:10000-27500 GCF_965113065.1 Corylus avellana
GAAACACCCAAATACTGGCTATAACGGATATGTGTAATAGAAAGTTTGAAACTTCTTTAATCCTATGATTCAATCTTTCTCTGAAGATACGAAAGAATAAAAATCTGAAAGCTCTTCTTTGTGGTTATAATGCCAAAATATCAAGTTGGCTCATTCGTCTTTATGTTGATCGTTACAGGCCTCTTGAATCTTCTATTTACCTATTTTTATTTGTGTGTAATGCGGCTTTACTTCTGTTTTCTTTATTATTGATAGGAATTCTCTTGTTAAGACCCTATGAATCGATTAAAACCTCAGATTCATACTACAACCACGATGATTCAATAAAACCCTCAAACTAAGTCCATAAAATTCCCTGAGTAAGAATCGGTGGATCATCACTTATTCAATGAATAGATATAATGAATAAAAATCCAAAGAAAGGTTTGTCCTTTAATTAAAAAAAGAAAAGCATAAACGGGAAAAAGAATAAAAACCTTTCGATTTTTAACTTCTAACCCTCCTTTTTTAACTCTTTTTGGTTAATTCTTTTTTTGGAGTCCGGCACACGAGGTCTGAATATTAAATATGAATCATAGTTATAATAGTTTGTAATCTATTTCATATATTCCGCGCGTTCCGGATACTAGAATGAATATCCGACGAGGTAAAACCATCTGTATCAAGATGACAGAGCCGATTTCTGTAGTATCCATAGGATCAATTATAACAAGTCACACACTCATATTCCGGAAATACAGAAACAAAGAAATTCCACGGTCGAACTACCAAAAAATAGAATGGACTAAAAACGATCTAAATGCTTCACTTTGTTTTGTATTGAAAAGCTATTTAGTAGTTCTTGTGAATCTAATTCATTGAAATTCCGTCCAGTAAAATGGAAGAATTATAAATCTCCAAAATAATAGATAGGAATATCGCAAATAGAGCCATTGCGATACCCATCAAAGGAGTAGTTCCCCAACCGGGAGCTACTTTACCATATTCCGAATTCAATGGTTTCAATAAATCCCCTATAATAGTTCGTCTTGGACCAGATCTCGAACTATCCTCAACGGTTTGTGTAGCCATAAATCCTATTTTGTATTCATTGAGAGCCGTTGACTTTGTATACCATTATATTGTAAATAAATGATCTTATCATAGATCCGTTGTGGTCTTAAAATTATATTAAAACTATATAATAATGGAAACAGCAACCTTAGTTGCCATCTCTATATCTGGTTTACTTGTAAGTTTTACTGGGTACGCCTTATATACTGCTTTTGGGCAACCCTCTCAACAACTACGAGATCCATTCGAGGAACACGGAGACTAGTTGAAGTAATGAGCCTCCCAATATTGGGAGGCTCATTACTTCAATTGAGATAATAAATGAGATAATAAAAAATCATTTCATCTTTTTAGTTGGAACTTTAGGCGGTTCCCGAAAAAAGATAGCGAAAAAGATTATTCCTAAAGTCGAGACTAAGAGGAATGTATAAACCAATGCTTCCATAGATTCGATTGCGGTTTACAATTATAGCTTCCATACCTGTTTATTTTGGATCGTCTCCCGGATAACTAAAGAGAAATAGTCAAAGAAAAGGCAGCAATTCAAATCAAGATTTATCCGATACCCTATTTATGTTAAATTATGTTAAATCACAAAGATAAAGGTGAGAAGTAAGAAATCAATCTTGTATCAGACTGCTTGTCTTTTTGTAGTCGGATCCCCAAGTTTTTGGAATGCTCCAAATTCTACTTGAGCATCCAAATCCGGGTCAATACCGGCAAAAACATCTCTGAACAAGGTTCTAGCACCATGCCAAATGTGTCCGAAGAAGAAGAGCAGAGCAAACGAAGCATGTCCAAAAGTAAACCAACCCCTTGGACTGCTACGAAAAACACCATCGGATTTCAAAGTAGCGCGATCTAATTCAAAAATTTCTCCCAATTGAGCACGTCTAGCATATTTTTTCACAGTAGCAGGATCACTATAACTGACTCCATTCAGTTCGCCGCCATAGAACTCCACAGTTACACCTACTTGTTCGACACTATACTTCGATTCTGCCCTTCTAAAAGGAACATCGGCTCTAACAATTCCATCTCCGTCTACCAAAACAACCGGAAATGTTTCAAAAAAAGTAGGCATACGACGTACAAAAAGTTCACGCCCTTCTTTATCTCTAAAGATAGGGTGTCCTAACCAACCAACAGCTATTCCATCCCCGTTGTCCATTGAGCCCGCTCTGAATAATCCCCCCTTTGCCGGATTATTGCCGATGTAATCATAAAAAGCTAATTTTTCAGGAATTTTAGACCAAGCTTCTGATAAACTTTGATTTTCGGCTAGCCCAGCACCAACTCTTCGATATATTTCTTGCTGGAAGTATCCCTGATCCCATTGATACCGGGTGGGACCAAATAATTCAATCGGGGTAGTTGCTGAACCATACCACATAGTTCCAGCAACAACAAAAGCGGCAAAAAAAACAGCAGCGATACTACTGGAAAGGACGGTTTCAATATTTCCCATACGTAATCCTTTGTATAGACGTTGGGGCGGGCGGACACTAAGATGGAATAGACCTGCTAATATGCCCAATGTCCCTGCTGCAATATGATGAGAGGCTATTCCTCCCGGAACAAAAGGATCAAAACCTTCCACACCCCACGCTGGATTTACAGATTGTACCCTTCCGGTTAGTCCATAAGGATCGGACACCCATATTCCAGGACCATACAACCCCGTTACATGAAATGCGCCAAACCCAAAACAAGCCAGTCCTGAAAGAAATAAATGAATTCCAAAAATCTTAGGTAAATCCAAAGAAGGTTTTCCCGTGCGTTCATCACAAAATATTTCTAGATCCCAATACACCCAATGCCAAATAGCTGCCAAAAAGCACAAGCCAGAAAACACAATATGTGCACCGGCCACACCTTCGTAACTCCAAATACCCGGATTCGTTATAGTCCCTCCTGTGATACTCCAACCGCCCCATGAATTGGTTATTCCTAAACGAGTCATGAAAGGTATAACAAACATACCCTGTCTCCACATTGGATCAAGAACAGGGTCAGAGGGATCAAAAACCGCTAATTCATATAGAGCCATCGAACCGGCCCAACCAGCAACTAGAGCTGTATGCATTATATGGACAGAAAGCAAACGACCCGGATCATTCAATACGACGGTATGAACACGATACCAAGGCAAACCCATGGAAATACCCCTTTATCAACGAAAAATAGACACTATGTAACTTTATTGCATTGGAAAAAACTATGCTATGGACCTCCCCTTTTCAGTAGATTATCTCGAGGAAAGGATTAAGATTTGTTCTATTATATTAGTAATAATGGAAGAGTTCTGTTTGTAGGAACAAACAGAAGCAGATCTATTCTATACCCGATAAGTACCAATACGCAATGGTAGGGGGGCGGGATCCCGCTTTCATTTTCTATGAGTGAAAGCATACATATTTGTTCATATCATTCAAAAGACCCATTCTTAAAAATTTTCTTCTTTAGTCATAGTCATTCTGTCTTCTTTTTTTTTTTATTTTATGAACTTATTCAATTTTTGGATAAACTATGATAAAGGCTAATCTTATTAAGACAATAAACCCATTTTTACGCTTCCACATCAAAGTAAGATATAGTACTTAATTCTTTTTTTCTTTCATTTAATGCCTATTGGTGTTCCAAAAGTACCTTTTCGAAGTCCCGGGGAGGAAGATGCATCTTGGGTTGACGTATAGTGCGACTTGTCAGATATATTGGGTCACATGGGATTTCCCCATTCTCTCCCCCGATCGAGATATCCTCTCTTTCGCCCAAGAAAGATTGATTGAATCATCAAAAATTTGGAGCGTGAAGTGCAATTATATTTATTTTGTTTTTTGGAGGGGGTATCCAGATTAATATTATCAATTAGAATAATTTATGGTTTAGAATAATTTATAGTTGGCTCAATTGGACCAATAAAATGAAGTATCCAGGCTCCGTTTAGAAAAAACCCAATTGGTAATATATCTATTTTTATCATATTATAAACAGGAGCGATCTCAAACTGTTTAAGCAATCGAGTAATATAACGAATACATTGAATATTTGGCAGAAGACATGAAATAAATAAAAAAAAAAGCCATAGCAAAAACACGTGGTATTGGGGCATTTGCCCTATATGTGCAAATCAAAATCGGGCCGATCTTTACTCGGAGTAGAGCATAAACCTAAAAAAATTGAAGAAGCCCATTCCGGAACAAGAAAATGACATCGTGATTTGGATTCGATCTCGATGAAACAATAAATCAATGAGAAGTTCGTTCGATAAGTTTAGTAGATTACTTTTATCTATTTCTTTTTATTTATAGGTAAAGTAAACAGACCAAAACTAATCTTTCTTGAAAAATAGAAGAAAAAAGCCCTTTGTTAGAAGGAGCCCACTATGAAAAAAGATGAGGGCTGTAATCTACACATTGATTCTTTTTTTTCGCGATTTTTGGTAAACCGTATGCATCAAAAGGTGCGCGTACGGTTCCTAAGGATACAATTTTATCCTAATCAACCGACTTTATCGAGAAAGATTACTTTTTTTAGGCCAAGAGGTTGATAGCGAGATCTCGAATCAACTTATTGGTCTTATGGTATATCTTAGTATAGAGGATGATATCAAAGATCTGTATTTGTTTATGAACTCTCCCGGAGGGTGGGTAATACCCGGAGTAGCTATTTATGATACTATGCAATTTGTACGACCAGATGTACAGACAATATGCATGGGATTAGCCGCTTCAATGGGATCTTTTATTCTGGTCGGAGGAGAAATTACCAAACGTCTAGCATTCCCTCATGCTCGGCGCCAATGAGTTTTGTATTTGAGAGAAAAAAGAAGACTATGCCTTCGCGATATGAAATATGACTATTAAGTAATAATAGCATGGCATTTTGAATTCGATATGAGAAATCTTTTTTTTTTTCAAAATTCAAAAACTATTAGATTATATATTGAAAGAGTAGTATGAGATAAGGGGCATTTCCGATTTTATCTGATCTATCGGAAATCTCTTGCAGCGTCACAAACTTTTTTGTTTTCACGCCAGAAGGCTAATTATGTTATGAAAGAATACAAAAAAAAAGAAACTTTGGGATTGCTGAATAAAAGACTAAATAAATAAAATATATAAATATAAAGCAACGGAGCCATCATAGTATTTTTTAACTACTCCAAAAAAGGAAGGATGGTTATTGGATTATTTACCAATCAGGGTCTGGTCTGATAGATCCTATTTTTTCTGTTTCTTGGATGGGAGGTAAAAGCGAATTCCATTGTAGAGCCGTATGCAATGCGAAAAAGATGCCTGTACGGTTGTTCAATTCTATCTTGTTTTTCGTATTATTATTCTTTATTTTATTTCTTCTCTTTGATTTATCTTCGAGATAGAAGAACCATTTATTATGTTATATAATCAGGGTAATGATCCATCAGCCTGCTAGTTCTTTTTATGAGGCACAAACGGGAGAATTTATCCTGGAAGCGGAAGAACTGTTGAAGTTACGCGAAACCATCACAAGGGTTTATGTACAAAGAACGGGCAAACCCTTATGGGTTGTATCCGAAGACATGGAAAGAGATGTTTTTATGTCAGCAACAGAAGCCCAAGCTCATGGAATTGTTGATGTTATAGCGGTAGAATAAAAAATAGCAGGGATTTCGCGCAAATATGCCATTTTCAATTTTCTCTTCTTATATTTAATATATCTATTAATATAGAAGTAATGCCTAATCATCCGGTTAGGATCGATCTAAACCAACTCATTATGTATACGAGTCAACATGCCAACTATTAAACAACTTATTAGAAAGACAAGACAGCCAATCAGAAATGTCACGAAATCCCCCGCCCTTGGGGGATGTCCTCAGCGACGAGGAACATGTACTAGGGTGTATGTGTGACTCGTTCAGAGCATGGACTGGGACAAAAGAAAAGAACCAATTTTTCCAGTATCAGTGGTCAGTACCAATAAATAGGATAAAATGGAAGAACTCCATTCACTATCTAAAAAGGATCTATGATATCCTTCTATTGTGTATCAAATTTTATGGTTTCTATTGGTATAAATCCAACCGTCTCAATTTTCAATTTAAGATGAAAAAGAATTTCCCATTGGTAGCAAATGGTTATCCACTAAGCAGGGGAAAGACTATTAAAATGAAAAGGCAGAAAGATTATGCCCTTACTCTTGCAACAACGGACTAACAGGGTCAGCTACACAGCTAATCTTCATAATTAAATATCGTTACTGTATAGGTAGATCTCATTGTGAAAGACTGATTACTGGATAATTCATGGGTAGAGCCAAAAAGTGTGAACTGTACAAGTTAACAATAGCATTGATTAAATGAAAGAAGGGGCTCCGGTGTATAGAGGGGACCTCGCCGTTAAAAAAGTAACCATAGAAACGATGGAACCCACGATTTTTTTATCCATTTAGATTTACTACTTTTTGTTTTTCTTTTTTTATTTAATATGCTTTTTTTAATATCTAGTTTTTAATATCTAGTATCACTATCAATACAATTTCTTATTTCGCAGTGAAATGCCCAGAAAAAAAGAAAAAATCGTGGTCGGGAAGGTTATAGTAGCAAAAGCCATTGGAGTTTTTAGTTTATACATTGGAAGAATCCGTTTTGTTATTAATAAACTAGGAAAGGGAAAAGGAATAACTGAAAGAAAGGAAATCAATTAGTTATTCATCGAAGTTTCATTTATTCAATGACCAGAATTAAACGAGGATATATAGCTCGGAGACGTAGAACAAAAATTCGTTTATTTGCATCAAGCTTTCGAGGGGCTCATTCAAGACTTACTAGAACTATTACTCAACAGAAAATAAGAGCTTTGTTTTCGGCTTATCGGGATAGAGGTAGGCAAAAGAGAGATTTTCGTCGTTTGTGGATTACTCGGATAAATGCAGTAATTCGCGGTAAAGGCATATACTATAATTATAATAGATTAATACACAATCTGTACAAGAGGCAGTTGCTTCTTAATCGTAAAATACTTGCGCAAATAGCTATATTAAATAGAAATTGCCTTTATATGATTTCCAATGAGATTCTAAAATAAGTATATTTGGAAGGAATTCATCGGAATGTTTTAAATTTAAAATGGAGTTCACTGGAGAATTAACTCCGGGAAGGTAGAATAGAAATTAGTATGATAAAATATAATAATAAAGTCGTCAAAATGAACAAACAACACGTTTAATAAAAAAAGATTTATTCTTTTTTTCTTATGATAATACGACAATAAAATATGGATTCGCGAATTTTTCGAACAAAATATCAATCCGCCTTTGAATTCGTATTGGAATTTTGATTCAAGTGAAGAGTAAGCCTATTTCTTTTTGATTCTAAGACCAGTAGTTCTGGTGGTCGACTCACCCCTTTCAAATTGTTTCTCATTATTAAGAAAAGGTAACAAAGATAAAATACGAGCTTGCTTTATAGCAATAGTAATTAATCGTTGTTGTTTTAAGTTTAATCTATTCACCCGTCTAGATAATATCTTTCCTTGTTCACTAATAAATCGACTAATTAAACTCATGTTTCTATAATCAATTCGATCCCCCGAGCCAATCGGGGGCAAACGCCTACGAAAAGATCGCTTGGATTTAAAATAGAGTCGCTTGGATTTATCCATGATTTGTTTCTTCCTTATCCCGAAAATCCTATTTCAATGGGGGATTTTGTTTTGTTTATCTTTAAATATATATATATATATATATAATATGTCATTTTTAATCTTCCTTGGAAGGGTGACATACAAGCGATCGGATCGGTTCGATTTATTTCTTTATCTCCCCATGAATTGTATGTTTGTAACAAAAGGGACAGAATTTTAGCAATTCCAATCGACTAGGCGTATTATGTCGATTCTTTTGAGTAATATATCTGGAAATACCAATACTCATTGATTCCTTATTAGCACCATTTCGATTAGCACTATTTCGAGTACAATTGGTACATTCCAAAATAACGGTTACTCGAACATCTTTACCCTTGGCCATGAACCTCCTTTGGATTTTTGATTCACCCAACTATTCTATTTTCCGATCCAAAGAGAAGAAAGGAACGAAAAAAAATAGAAGTTGCTAACTCGAAATCAAATTCTGAAAGATTTCGTTGAAATCAAGATAGTAATAAAAAAGTATTAATAAGTAATACAATGATTTCTAACTAGATTTTATAATCCTAGTATAGTATTTCATTTTTCATTTAAGTATTTTGTATGATATTGTTGACCCGGCCATCAATTTCCATTTCCGTTCTCATTCTCTTATCTTATTAATTAAATTTAAATTAGAGTCCCGGCCCGAGTTCCGAGTTTTACTGAAGTTGAATCCACTTTTATTCTTTCTCTTTTCGAACTTATTCTAATTTTAAAAATTAGAAAAGTAAAAGAAGGGAAGGGAGGGATTAGTCACAGATATTTGATTATATCTCTAATTTTCTTCACCCCTTCCCATATCAATAACTATAACTAGAACTAGAATTAAAAAAGGGAAAATATCAACGCATCCGGGAATAAACGATTGATCTCTATCAATAGACCCGCTAAAGACCCGAACCATAGAGTACTTACTACCGGTGCCGCGGAGAGATATGTTTTTAGATCTCGCATTTATATACTCCTTCTTTATTGTAATTTGTAATACATATATGATCAGACGTAGGTGTAGTTAATGATCACTTGTATTTGTATGCGGAATCCCTAATTCAAATTGAAATGTACAATGATTCAGTAGCTATTCCTTTTCTTAAAAAAAAAATACGCCTTTTTCTGTCCCAGCATTCCCCAAAAATATTCTATTTCATTTTTTTAAGCGGGGTTTAATTATACGTTACGTATGTGTATAAGCCTTTTATTATAATTAATTATTTATTAGAATGAAATATTAAATATATGTTCTATGATATGAGATAAAAAAGAAGAAATGACAAGATAATTTTTGTATATGAATGGAGAAAATAAAGATGTGGAAAACAATACAGGTATTCTCTACAATGACACTGTCGACCAATGGAAAGGGATGTAGCGCAGCTTGGTAGCGCCGTTTGTTTTGGGTACAAAATGTCACGGGTTCAAATCCTGTCATCCCTACCTATTACTTATCTTATGAGCCGTAACGAGGGATTAATTGAAATCGATTAAAATTGGGTATAATCCATCTTTCATTTTACAATATTCTATATATTAATTTTACGATATTCTATATAATAGTAGATGCATGCAAAAATATATTAGGGTTACAAAATATTTATGAAGCGCTCTTAGTTCAGTTCGGTAGAACGTGGGTCTCCAAAACCCGATGTCGTAGGTTCAAATCCTACAGAGCGTGATTCCATTCTTGTTATTCTTAGGTCGAAAATTACAATGAAATAGGAGGTCAATCAAAAAAAAGAGATATTAATTAATCAAAGGTCCAACTGATCGCCACGTCTGTATTGTAAATATGCAGTTACAAATAATCCAGCCAAAGTAATAGGAATTAGACCTAAGACAATTCCAAATAGCAAAACTTCAATCATTTCATTTGTTTGAAAGGGGAAAGGGAGAGGTAATATCTATTCTTAAATATTAATTCGTATTGCACATGAATCTCAATGAACAAGAATTGGAAATTGACACGGTAAGAAACTATAGAATATATGAAATACCACAGAAAAATTTCTTTTTTTTATGAATTGTTCATTCAATTAATTTCAAATAAGACGTATCTTGTTTAAACTGATAAATAGAACTGAAGTTATAGTTAAAACCGCTAGTAGAAAACCGAAATAACTAGTTATGGTAGGCATAAAGAGTCTAAATGAAATATGTTCTTTTTTTATACATATGTTTATAAAGCACTTCCCTAAATTTCAATTTTAGTTTTGAAAGATACAAACAAGGATAAGCAAAAATACCAATTGAAAGAATAAGTTCAATTGAAAGTTTTTGATTCAGCAATTATTATCATTATAGATTATAGACAGTAATAATAAAAATAGAGTGACATAGGTAATAAATCAACTCATCATCTGTGATATCTAACCATCCCGTGATTCTAAATCAACGGATTAGATTCATTGTGCAACTCTTAAAACTAATATTACTATACTAATATTAACTATACTAATATTATTATTTATAATTTATAATTATAAATAATAATAAACTGTGTTGGGCAACTTCATTCTATTATTGTATCGAATATATTGTGTATTTTCGAACCAAGAATGACCTTATAGTATAATGCCCTTTACTTTATTACTTTCCTTTTTTTTACTTTAATTTGAACTCATTAGATTCAGTAGTAGGTTCATTCACATAATCTCTCGAATGAGAAGAAAAAGAGTTTCGAACGATTAGATCCTGTTCCTTAAAAATGAAAAAACAAAAAAAGGGGGTGGGGTTCCAACAAAAAATATCTTCTACAACTACAAAAATAAAGAGTATTTCTAGATTTCGCATCTAATTGAATTGTAGAAGAATATGATAATCTCCCTCGTGAATTATTCGAAAGCAACCCGTCGTATTGACATTTTATCCGATTTTCAGTTTCTAATCCGAAACCAATAATGGGGAGAACCTTTATACTACTACATACAAGAATTTTAGAAATTTTCTATTGAATGATATATAACATCGACAAGTAACAATAAAATAAAAAAAAGAAATTATCTAGCACTCCATTTCGATACTGATTGTGAAATTGCGTTGCTGTGTCAGAAGAAGGATAGCTATACTGATTCGGTATACTCTAAAGACACCCTTGGTACACTATTGACGATCTCACAAAGATCCAATTTCAGTGAATTCCCATTTACTGATCTCATCTTTTACGGAATCGATCCCCTTTTGACTGTACAAGAATACGTGGAGCTCGGCATGTCTGGAAGCACAGGAGAACGTTCTTTTGCTGATATTATTACTAGTATTCGATACTGGGTCATTCATAGCATTACTATACCTTCCCTTTTCATTGCGGGTTGGTTATTCGTCAGCACGGGTTTAGCTTACGATGTATTTGGGAGCCCTCGTCCAAACGAGTATTTTACAGAGAGTCGCCAAGGAATTCCATTAATAACTGGCCGTTTTGATCCTTTGGAACAACTCGATGAATTTAGTAGATCTTTTTAGGAGGCCTCAATGACCATAGATAGAACCTATCCAATTTTTACAGTGCGATGGTTGGCTGTTCACGGATTAGCTGTACCTACCGTTTCTTTTTTGGGGTCAATATCAGCAATGCAGTTCATACAACGATAAACCTAATTTGAATTATAGATCTATGACACAATCAAACCCGAACGAACAAAATGTTGAATTGAATCGTACCAGTCTCTACTGGGGATTATTACTCATTTTTGTACTTGCTGTTTTATTTTCCAATTATTTCTTTAATTAAGAGAAGAAAAGAGAATAGTAAACAATAGAATACTAGGAATTCTCTTATCCCATTCGGAAGGATATCATCTCATAATTATCTATGACTGTTTATGTCTATAGCATGACCACTTGATGAAATGTGGAGGGACGCGGGACAAATGGCCGATACTACTGGAAGGATTCCTCTTTGGATAATAGGTACTGTAACTGGTATTCTTGTGATTGGTTTAATCGGTATTTTCTTTTATGGTTCATATTCCGGATTGGGTTCATCTCTGTAGTAATCTGATGAATTGACTTGTAGACATGAAAGCGTAAGAACTCAACGGGATCCCCCTCGAATCAGACAAATAAAGAGGGGGTAAGTCCCGTTAAGTTCTTTTAAGTTCTTAATGATCAAAATATTTTACAAAATATTTTATTCGTATAAATGAAAAAAATGAATCACTTTTTCCGATGTTTGAAAAAAGACCATTTCATTTCTTTCTGATGATGTTTTTGAAAAATGAACTTCATTGATTCAGAACATCTGTTCCTTGATAGTATCTGTCGATACTTTCAAAGTTAAAAGAAAGAAAGAATCACTCGACCCCCCCCCCTTTTTTTTTTCTGGAGGACACAATCACAATATACCAATAATATATATTTCTATTGATCAATTGATCAGATATCATGCAAATTCTTTCTACACTAATCGAACCTTACTCTATGTATTTTGGTATTTAATCAAAATTTCAATTTTTTTTTTTTAGAAATTCATTGAAGAAGTTCTATTTGCTCAATAAATTTACCTCTATTTTTTTGTTTGTCCATTACTTACGTAATAAATCTAAAAAGGGTTCTGATAAACCTGGAAAAATTTGAAACTCAAAATAGGATCTTTGACAAATAGAATCAAAAAGCATTATTATTTCAATACAAGATAACAAGATAAGGGCTATGGAAAATTCCTTTTTATTTTTTTTTTTATTTTATTGTGTCCAAGGCTGGGAAGACGAATAAACCCTCCTAGAATCCCTTGTTCCCTTCATTTATACTTTGCTTTCTATTTTCCATTCACTTATCTTATGTTTTTAGTATCTAGTTGAATTTGATTCTATTCGAATAAAAAACTATTAATACATTCTATGACATTTAAATATGAAAATAATGACATAATCATACCGCTCTAATCTAATTTTTGGATTGAAAAAAAACAAAGAAAAGTTAAATTAAAGTCAAGTAGTCTTCTTCACAATATACATACTATGACTAGGAGGTACAAGTAATTACCGAACTCTGGCCTAAAAGGAAAAAATAATATAAAAAGCAAAACAGAAGGCTTTTCATAATTTTTTGATTATACATAATTATATTATATAAGTTTATATAATTTCCAACAAAAATTTGGTTCTTTTTACAAACTTTATGTTGATAAATCCGCGGATCTAGAAATTCATTTCGGACAATTGAACCTTCTCAAACTGTTTCTTTTTAAGAACCAAAAAGATTTGTGCCAAAATAACAGATGCCAAGAAGAACAAAAGGCCTTGGACACGTAATGGATCTTGAAGTACGATTTCCGCATCCCCCTGACCAAATCCCCCCACATTAGGATTACTCGTTAATGGTTGATCAAGTTTGATAGATTCGCCCTCTGAAACAAGAAGTTCCGGTCCCGGGGGGATAATATCAACCACTTGACGTCCATCCGATGCATCCACTATGTTTATTTCGTATCCTCCTTTTTCTTTTCGTATAATTTTGCTTACTATACCCGCTGCTGTAGCATTATAAACATTATTGTTACTCTTGCTACCGTCGGGATAAATCTGACCCCTTCCCCTGTTCCCGCCTACGTATATGGGATATTTTAAGAAGTGAACATCTTTCTTAGTAGTAGGGTCTGGGGAAAGAATGGGAAAGGTGACTTCGCTATATTTCTGACCAGGAACAGGACCTATCACAAGAATATTCTTTTTATTAGGGCGATAGTTCTGAAAAGACAGATTGCCTATCTTTTCTTTAATCTCGGGCGAAAGACGATCGGGGGGGGCTAATTCAAACCCCTCGGGTAAAATAAGAACAGCCCCCACATTCAAAGCTCCCCTTTTTCCATTAGCAAGAACTTGTTTCAGTTGCATATCATAAGGAATTCGAACAACCGCTTCAAATACAGTATCAGGAAGTACCGCTTGTGGAACCTCGATATCCACGGGTTTATTAGCTAAATGGCAATTGGCACATACAATACGGCCAGTCGCTTCTCGTGGATTTTCATAACCCTGCTGTGCAAAAATGGGATATGCATTAGAAATAGGTGCCCTAGCTATTATATATATTATGAGCGATATGGAAATGTATCGAGTAATCTCTTCCTTTATCCAAGAAAAAAGGGTATTTATAGTTTGCATGGTCCAATCATTGGTATCGAAAATTTATACAATAAAATTAGGTAGGTTCCTAGTCTAGTACAGTTCCCTATCTATGATTCTGCTATTTACTAAAAAAATGTTAATGGAATATAGGAGGAATCCCTTGTATGAGTAGAAAGAATAAGTACAATTTTGAATGTTTTACTTATGTACAAAGTAACAACCATTATAATTTGATCAGTGAATCATTTTTCAGTCATTCATTGAATGAAAAATCACTACAAGTGAGGGAGATACACGATTTAAATAACGGAAGATCCAATATTTTAAAATTGTATCTAGAATGACCGGAAAAGTCGAAACAAGACCGGATATCATTTGATCGTTATGAGCAAATCCAAAATCTTTGTAGATAGAGCCAATCATTAGTTCCCAACCGTGGGGCGAATGGAATCCTATACATAAATCAGTTAATAAAAGAATTGAAAAAGCTTTTATTGTGTCGCTTAAGTTATATAGGAATTCTTGAACCCAAGAGTTAAGAATAACAAGTTCTTCATTACCTAGAATAGAATAACCACTTAGAATAACGAAATAGATTATATTTGTCGAGAAGTTCAAAATCGTATGGATACAATCTGCATTGTGTATCTTGATCAATTGGCAATTGGATCGTTTCTTTGTAGATTCCGATACGAAGCTTTTCTAGATGTGTTTCCGGGTATTCCTTTATGATTTCGTCCAGGAGGAAGAGTTCCTCTAATTCTATGAATTTTTTTATAATACTCTTTTCTTGCATGATATTCAAGAAAATTTCGGATTGCCTAATATCCCACCAATTAGTAACCCAAGATTCCAGACTTTTAGTAAATGAGAGAGAGATATACCAGGGCAAAAATCCTATAGATGCAAGATATAGAAGGGGAATGAATGCTTTCTTTTTTGCCATTTTTTCGTCTTTGAATTTTTAATGAACTCGCCTCATTCTCATTCGTCGACTCCATATGATATTAACTAATATTCATATCAAGGATAGCTTCTATTACAAGTCATCGAGCCCATGAATCTATTCCTTGCTTTTTTTTGTGTGTATGATTCAGTGGTTAGTACTTGAATTTAGAAATAATACAGAATAAGAAAGAGTCCACTTCAAATTCAAATTCGCACTTCCAATTCGAATTAAAGATATTGTTTTCAAATATATCATTTGCTAAAATTCGAAGAAAGTGCCTCCTTCCGATAAATAAATGCACAAAAGCGCCCCTTCAAGTAATGAATATTATTCGGATTTTGAAAGGAAAGAACTCTCTTTCTATCAAAATATCAATTTTTTTGAAAAAAAAAAAAAAGCATTCACGATTTTCAGTTCATTTTTCAAAATACTTCAATTGGTACACGCAAGAAATAAGCCAATTCAGCAGCCTTTTGCTCAATTTCTCGTGGAGTCAAATTCTCATCAGTACGAGTCAAGGGAATAGCCCCACGTCCTCTGATTTCCATATAAAGGACACGACGAGCATAAATACCCTCTTTAACTTCTATTCTGATGGACTGGATGTCTTTCATAAGGAATTGAAGTAAGATGCGACGATTTTTTCCAGGAAATCCCCAACGAAAAATACACACTATTCCCTCCTTTCTATCGAATCGATCATAACCACTACCTACATTCCACGAAATTGTGCACCACAAATAGGAGCTAATAAAGAGACCCGCAATCCCGTAGAAAGACATCACGATCCCCTGTGGAAAAAAAATTATTTGTGGAGACGGAAATAAAGATATAAAATTCCTACCAAGATAACTGGAAATTCCAACAAATAAAAACCCTAATGAACCTAAAAAAAGGATAAAGGCCCAGCAGAAATTACTTGTTTTTCGAGACCCCGCTATAAGGTCTATCCATATATGTTCTGATCGCCAATTCATACTAGATCTAGTTGCATTTTATTGAAATTGAGAGAATAACCCAAATGAATTTTACTTTTTTTGTGTGTTTCCGAAGTAACTCTCATCAACTAGCACTATTCCGATGTGAACTTTTAGGAGTAATTCATCGAATTGCTTAGATCTAAAATAATAACATCCGCTTCGTATGATTCCCTATAGATATCTACATATGGATACATTAACTTTACATTTCGGACATTCGCCCCGATTCCCGATTTTTTCAAATAGAAATATATATAATTCATTTACGTATATATCATGTTTGCGCATGCATAATAGCTTATGCTCGGGGGAAACCACATCACATATTTTATTCTAATAAAAAGATATCTGTGTTATGGTCTAAGTCTAAGTCTTGAAAAAAAAATAGATGAGATTTGGTCCCATCATATCTATATCTAAAAAATCTTATTTTTTGAACATGAAGAAATAAAGAAACCATCGCAATTGCCGGAAAGAATAGGCCCACTAAAGGTACCAAAATAGAGGGTAAGGTATTTAGAGTTGTCATAAAATGGATACCTGGATTTAATATTTGTACCTGTTATTGTTATATTGTTATTTATATTGTTATAAAGGTATCGTATAATCATTATAATTCATATATAATTATACTAAGTATAGCTAAACTAAGTGAGTATATGTAAGTACATAATATTTATATATCAATTATAAATAAAAATTTATAAATATAATAAAATATAATAAAACAAGGAATGTAGAACTAACTAAATAGAATTTTTCACTTTTCTACAACTTTTCTACATTAAATATATATTATATATTCTTATTCTAATATATTCTACATTAAATATATATTATATATATATGTATGAGAATCTCCTTTTTTTATTATCTTGTTTTTGTCTAAAAATTTAATAAACTTGAATAAAATATAAAATAAAGAAAGAGTTTCTTACAAATTCCCCAAAAATTTGTTATAATTCGATCCGAGAATAGGGATTCTCAAAAAATATAGAATCTTGCGTCTTTCTATACTTTTCAATTTTCTATATGTGAATTATATACACATAAGAATACACATAAGAAGGGAACGTGAAATTATCGTTTTATTCGCCTTGCCTAATTTTCATTTCGCGGAAGAAAGAATTCTCTCTTTTTTTTGTTTGATAGAGGTTTCCTGATTACTTATCAGGAATATCGGTAAAAAAGGATTATTCGCATAATAGAATTCTTTTTCTAATTAAATCTTATATTACCAAATGTTATCAAAGTAAAAATAAAATCCGAAGAATTTATTTTTACTTTGATTTCTATAAACTAAATAACTACTTGTTCTACACAAAAAAAAAGAATAATAATTTCTATTTTTTTATTTTTTTTTATTAAGCATCTACTTGATTGAATTTTGATTCAGAGGAAATAAAGCGTGGAGCTGAAATAACTCATTCAGAACGCCTTTTAAAAGATTACGCGGTACGATTGGATCGAATAGGCCCTTATGGAATAAATATTCAGCCGCTTGTGAGCCCTCAGGTACTGTTTTATTCAATGTTTGTTCAATTACTCTTTTACCCGCAAATGCAATGTAGGCGTTGGGTTCAGCAATAATGATATCCCCCAACATACCAAAACTGGCTGTTACCCCACCAGTAGTAGGAGATGTAAGGATTGATACATAAAATAACTTTTTATTTACTTGATAATCATATAAAGCGGAAGATATTTTAGCCATTTGCATCAAGCTCAAACTTCCTTCTTGCATGCGTGCTCCTCCAGAAGCACACACTAAAATAAGAGGTAAAA